>NC_056747.1:859795776-860095776 GCF_019279795.1 Protopterus annectens | reverse complement strand
TAACCAAAGCTATGGAGGAGGGCAAAATGGTACACAAAGTCTATCTTGACATGCCAAGGTAATTAATACTATTCTATATTTGGGTATTGTCAACAAACATACAAAACTAGAAGTAAACTCCTATGTTACCTGTTGGATAGCCAACTGACTCACATAGAGGACACAGGAAGTCAGGCTAGGGGAGTCTACTGCCATAAAATGGCTAGTCACCAGAAGAGTCCCTCAGATTTGATACTGGGGCTAGTCCTTTCTGATATGTACTTTTTGGAAGTCAGTGTTAATGTTAAAGACCTCTGGTTGATAAAGTTTGCTAATGACTGCAAGATTGGCGTGATTGTACAGTCCACCAAAGACAATAATGTCCTCCAAGAGGGTTTATCGCAAACTGATAATTGGTGCTAGAGCCATGGTCTAAAACTGAATGCCAAAAACTGCATAATAATATCTTTTGGAAAGTCAGATGCCTGGAAATTACTATATAAGCAATACACCCCTTATAGTATACAGAGTTGTTAGGTCCTTGAGAACATTTGTAGACAATGATCTAGTCTTTGACCATCATATAGCTACTGTTGTAAGGAAACCAAACACCTTTACTATTACACCAACCCTATAACTCTTAACTGGCCAGATTTTTGCCTCATATATTGGGTCTGTTCCTCATAAAATTTGTGGTTTTCTGGCAAATCACTGATGACTGAAGTCATTAAATAATGGCACACGTTTGAGTTTCAGAGTTCATTTCCTTCAGAAAATGCATGCTTACGCAAAAACTGTTATTCTTTCAACTTTCTAAGTTTATCAGAACAATATTTAAAACCTGCCCCTAGTTTTGGGTCTTTATTCCCCCATTATTTTAGGCTTTGTCCAGATTTCTTGCACTAAGAGGTTGAGAGATATGACCAGCCTCCAACCCTATGTATGACTACTGTGCAGACCATTACACACCTAATCAATTTCCAAACAGTGATCAAATGTGAGAGTCAAACCTTGTACCTTATGTCTGTGAGGTAAATACCTTACCTTAACCGTTATGCCAACACCCAATCCTATCATTGCACATCAGTAGCCTAGTAAGTATCTATGAACCTATGAACTAATGATGTAGGTACCTGTTGGAGCTGGTATGGAGGAATAAAAGAATGATGAAACTTAAGCCTACTTGCCTGTGTTCAGGGGGAGTGGTGAGGTGTATGCTTAAGGCACACAGTCCTTGGTAGAATCACCCATGAAGCACAAGGATCACATTGTAGTATCTGTCTAAAAGGGGCATCAGGACAAATTGAACACTTTCCATGGAAGCAGGACAGTGTATTCCAAAGGACATTATTTGCCAACTCCTTAGATACCAATAAGCATGTGTAGGGGAGGTAGGAAAGTAAAGAGAAATCCTCCTTTTGGATGATGGTACCACTTCTGATCGGCTCAGCACTCACCCCCAGAAAACAAATGAGATGTAGGTCTTTTGTCCATGAGGAGTGAACAGGTCAACAGAGGCAAGTAGCAAGTCTATGTAAATAGTAACCAATGGTAAGGATTTATGTACTGACTGGTACAGTTATTGACAGGCTGTTTGTATGGAACATTATTATGAGTTCTCTAGATTTTAATGATGTTAAGTTATTGATTCATTTTGTCAATGAATCATTCTTGGATATCACATTTAGAAATGCTGAGCTGGCTGAACAAGTTTTTGATGAAGAAAGAACATAAGCTGTGGAGAGAATAAAAAATTGTGAAGCAAAACAAGAAAGAGACTTTTTATGCATTTTAGGATTGATGCCCTGAAAAAACAAAGACATCAGGATTTATCTGTGTGATAAATTTGAAAGCATATTGGAAATAAAAGGTCTTATCCAAGGGCATTGTCGTGTACGCTATTAGAAACTTTTCTGAAAGTGCAAGTTGAAAATAATTAAATGGTACACTTGGAATATTTGATAAATATCTTTGAGCTCAGGGGACTGTTGTAATATGCTTTCAGCCTAAGCATATTATTTTTATAGTAAAGAAAGACATTTGATTTATCAGAGTGAAATGCACAGGGGTGAACAATTTGAGGAAAAATACACTCTTAAGCTCCGCATAAGCCAAGCTGCATGCTATGTGGAAGCCAGGAGCACTTTTGGTTTGATTGTAATTTTGAAGAAGAAAGAGGGGGAAAGAGCGGGAAAGAAGGATAAAAGGAATGGAAGTGATGGGAAGATGCAAATGTTGAAGTATTTGTGGGGTTAGACAGAAACTTTGGGGACAAAAATGATAAAGTAACTTTTAACACAACAGTATTGTTAAATTCACAGGGAGAACAAAGGGAGAAGATGTGGAAAGGGGTGAATGTCTTATGTGTATAATTTCAAGAAAAAATAAATATGAGGTGTTGTCAGTGAATGTGGAAGGTGGGTTAGAAGAGGGAAATACATCCAAGGACTTTGAGGAGCAAACTTTTCCTCCAGAATAAAACAGTTTGAGAAAGCAGTAAAAAGCATTTGAAGAAGGTAAACAAATTGACATAAGACTGAATAGTGTAAAAATGTGATGTTTGTGAACAGCATAAGGTCACAAGTATGATGTGTATTGGTAGCAAAATAGCTTGAAAGAGTTGATTTTGATGTTTTTGTGCTAGTGAATGTCTAGCTAACTATGACAGAAGAAGATGGAAAAACAGAGGTAATAACAAAGTAGTGTGGTCTAAAAGGGAAAGAGAAGTATTCAGGAAACAGTGTAGTAATAAATGGAAAGTACTAATCTCCTACATGCAACTGTGGTATGGCCTAGGACTGAGAGGTGTGTAATAGTGATATAATGAGCAAAGGAAAGCCATTGCGAGTTTTGTATCAATGCTCACACTGTGCCATCTAGTGGAAGGAACCTATTAGAAAGGTTAAAGGCTTGTTTGTCGGTAAAAATGAGTATTGTGTAGCTAGGGGATTATAAAAAGGAAGTAGGAAAAAAATTTGGTTCAGATATGAAATTATGGCATGACTTTTACAACATGGGAATTGTTGCTTGGGGGAAAGAAAATATATCTATACACAACATAATAAATCAATGGGAATTGATTATCTGGTGCACAACAGTGACTTAAGAGAAAGTTACATGAAAAGTAGATTCTTTTCTGATCACACAACGATATGGGGTGAATTCAGAAAAAGTCTGTGCAGTAAAATTCAAGCTATTTTAATCACACCTAAGATTTGTATGAAAGAAGAGATTACAGTGCTACAGAAAGAGTTGAAAAAAATAGGCTTCACTTTATTACCAAATGCAAAACAAGAAAATAAATGTTTGGTGGAAGGTTGCAAAGCAGAAGAAATGAAGGAACATATGCTTTTGCACTGTAAAATCAACTGAAAGACTCTAGCATAATGTAGACAAGGAGTTTGTCAAAGATCCAATTATTAGGATGAATATGGATATTTTACAATGTGGGTTTATGAAAAATCTGTCCAATAAAAAGTGGATATGATTGGATAATAACTAGCTTTTTATGGTTAGGGTCACTGGAATTTTAGTCGTTTACATTGTTGCATATTTTATTATGGTGTTTTACATATAAAATTGTGGTGTTTTGCATTGATTAAAGGGAAGTTAGAAAATACTTCTTGCCCTGAAATGACAGGACATTTGAAAATGTTCATGTACCCTGGAGGACATCATCATCAAGCCCCTTTTTCCCATTTTCTACATGGGGTCAAGCTGGCATATCAACTGCCACCATCTTTCTCGATTCAATGCTACACTCCTAACTTCTTCAATGCCTGGCTGTCATAGAGCTTCTCTCACACAATCCAGCCATGTCTTTGCTGGACACCCTTGTTTCCTCTTGCCTTTTTCCTGGCTGTCCCAAATCTTCTTTAACAGAGTGTCTTCTGCTTTTTGGCACATGTGCCTGAATCACTGTAATCTGTTCTCTTTGATTTTTCTGCAGCTGGAGCTACTTTGGCTTTTGCTCTGATGTACTCATTTCTTCATCTGTCCCACAATCTACATTCTACCACCTGTCTCAGGAACTTCATCTCCCTCACCTCTAGTTTCCTCAACTACTTTGCATTTACTGCCCAGGTTTCTGTACCATACAGTAGTATTGGTCACATCCAGGGGAGCCCACAGAATTTTTTGCAGGGGGGTGAAAACCCAGTGTCCCCTACTCAGCACACCCCACACAGCCATTCCAGTGTCCCATTACTTGGCTATTTCTCCCCAGTTGCCATAAACACTGTTCAAAACTCTCAGTATGCATGCTGTTTGATACTTTACTTCTACAATAACTACAGATATTTGGATTTAATTTATAACTTCTATTTTAAATTTTACAGCACAAATACTGATAGACATTTGCTAAACAAAGCAATAGTCTTACAATGAAAACAGACTTAGCATTAAAACTTCTCTGCCTTTGAAACTCACATTCACTGAAACAGCATTGAAACCCACATTCAAAGAAAAAGTATCTGGCCAGTGGCGGGATAAATTTACCTTTCGGCTGTTTTCACATCATAGGCCCCCCTTGCACACATTTTTAGGACCATGCAAAAGTTCTGTGATTCACCTTCCTGATTGTATTAATTATAATATATAATAATTGAATTATATCCCTTGTATAATACAGCATCGCTTATTAGAGTGTGTTTTAAATTTATAGTTTTGAACATTTTTTCAGTAAGCAATGAAACAAAACATATGAACCAATAATGCCAAACTGCCCAATTCAGTACATTTCAACCATAAAAGGCCACTCAAACTTCTGTCATTGCAATCCACCAATATCAGTCAATATGCACAATCTCTGCAGAAGTAAAAGCCATCTGAATAATTCCACGTTAAAGAGATCTGAAATTAATAAAGAAGTTGTTGCTAGAAAACAACTTTATATTTCAATGTTTCATCTACAAATTCAGTGCTTGCTGCGTTTGAAGAATAAATTGCCTATGTTACATTAAAAAAATGGTAAGCTGGTATATTGCAATAGGGAATGTGTGGCAAGTTGAAAAACAGGTTCATAGTTATTAGGCATCTCATCTAAAGGAGGACATACTCAGGACTGCAGCACACCCACCCCCTTAAAATACAAATCTACATGCTGTGGGAGTAGAACCTACAGCCCTCTACATCAAGATGCAAGTATGCTACCTGCTGTGCTACTAACACTGCTTTAAAATTCTATACCAAAATAGTGATACCATTTGCTAAACAAAACAGTTGCACATTTTAAGCAGACTTAGCATGATCAGCAGTAAACTTCTCTTCCCTTGAGGCTCACTATTCCTTGAAAATGCACTTGACAATAAATTCCACCTGCTAACTCTAGGGCATTTCACTCTCTCTCTCTCTCTCTCACACACACACACACACACACACACACACACACACACACACACACACACACACACACACACACACCTCAACCTCTTAGTGCAAGAAATCTGGACCAAGCCTAAAATAAATAGGGACAGATTATAAATATTGCTCTCATGAACTTAGAAAATTGCTAGAAAAACAGGATTTGTGTTAGAATGCATTTTCTGAAGAATATGAAGTCTGAAACTCAAATGCATGTCATTATTTAGTAACTTTAATCCGCAGTTCATCCCAGTGATTTGTCAAAAAAAACAGAATTTTTATGAGGAACAGACCAAAAATATAAGGCAAAAATATGGACATTCTGTGAAAATCTGTACAGTTGAGAGTTATGACACACACACACACACACACACACACACACACACACACACACACACACACACACACACACACACACACACACACACACATATACATCCCCCTACCGCCTTAGAAAGAGGATAGAACAAGTTTTGCATTAGTATGCATTTTCTGAAGGTTATGAAGTCTAAAGCTGAAATGCCTGCCATTATTTTCCGACTTCAGTCCTCAATGATTTGCCAGAAAAACACAATTTTATGAGAAACAAACCAAAAATATGAGGCAGAAATCTGGGTACTTATGTATTAATGCAACCAGGACTTTGTCAACCAAGTACAAGCAGACATGATTCCGTCGCCAAAGTATGACACCCTGGTTGGGTTAATACATCCTGCACAGCACATCTCTATCATCAAACTATGCAGGGGGATAAACCTAGGACTCAAACTGAGGATTACCACATTTGACAAATCTTGCACCGTAACCATAAGAACTGCTCTGTAACTCCATGTATTCATTTAATTACATATTAACTCATGCGATAAATGTTCTGCAGTTAGGAAACAAATAAAACCTAATTAATCATTAACACAGTTCTGCTCTAAATTGTATAATGCACGACTACTATGCTCACAAGAGTAGTGCGGTATGTTGTAAGCAGTAAGCATCAAAGAATAGTGGGATACCTTATGCGTCCCATCCTAAAATAAGATTGGCACCAAAAGGTCATACGCTTGCAGTTTCTGAGTACAGGTCAGAATGTGAAGAAATGATAAGATGAACCATTCTGTATTATATCAATAATGTTAGCAAACAAATTCACGGGCAGGAGAAAACAGACCGATAAATAATAATTAGCGTGGAACTTTATTCAAACAAGAAATAATAAAATACAATCGAGCGCTTTCACCTGGATAAATATCTTCATCTTGAAAAAGCCTGGTATTTATCCAGGCGAAAGCGCTCGATTGTATTTTATTATTTCTTGTTTGAATAAAGTTCCACGCTAATTACTATTTATCGGTCTGTTTTCTCCTGACCGTGGATTTGCTTGCTTATTTTGTTTTAGTGCTCTTTAGTGTTTCGTTTTTGGTTATATCAATAATGTTCCTGACAAACAAAACAGAGAACACACATTTTGAATTCTGACTACTACATCGACCAGTAAATGTCACCGTTAGTAAAGCTAGCAGCTGTAACTGTAGTGATGAGCGAGGGCACGTTGCTTTTCACAACACCTTGCGGGCTTCATCTTGTCCTATGTACATTGTTCCTGATTATTATTCAATAACAGTAAAGAAATTCACAAGACCGCATCCTTACCTTGAAGTAAAAAATCTTAAAATGTTAAGTGTAATGAATAGCAGTCCGCTTGTACTTGGTTGACAAATCTGGATAATTGCAAGCTATGAACCCCCCCTTACACCCCCCCACCTCCCTCTTACACACACACACACACACACACACACACACACACACACACACACACACACACACACACACAGACTTAAGTGCTTCTTACACACACACACACACACACACACACACACACACACACACACACACACACACACAAGCACCTACCTACCTACCTACTTCTTACATACACACATACACACCCCTACCTACCTACTTCTTACATCCACACACCCCTACCTACCTACTTCTTACATCCACACACCCCTACCTTCCTATTTCTCACACACACACACACACACACACACACACACACACACACACACACACAACTACCTCTCACTTGTACATTCATCTGCAGCCCAAATGTCTTCTGGAATTCAAATTTTGCATGGAAAGATAAAGACATAAACCACTGGTCGCACAGAAGCAGAAGACGAAAACAGGTCGCAAACACCTGTTGCATCTGTGCGACTGAGCGCAAAGGGCGTTCTTAAAGAAGAACGCTTTAAAAAAAAAAATATATATATATATATATATATATATATATATATATATATATATATATATTTTTTTTTTTTAATTAAAAGAAAATTAATCTCCCAGCCAGCCGGTTCCAGGGGGGGTGTAATTGCACCCCCTTGCACCTGCCTGCAGGCGCCCTTTGTCGCACCACTGTTTTGTAAACCTTACTTTTCAGCTTTTCTGGCATTCTTCTGTCATACACTACACCTTATATTGTATGCCAGTTGGCATACTGTACTCTGCAGGACATAACTGCCACAGTAGGGACTGTTCTGAAAAAAGAGGTACACACAGTGACCTTAGATGTAGAGGTGTGGCTAAGATAATTTAAATCTGAGAAAATAATGGGTTAAAAGGAGAGCACTGTCAAATAAGTGTGCAGGGTCATATCTATCTCCATAGTTATTTAGTTGGAATATTAGTGATATCATCAAGTAAGCCGCTGTGGTGCAGCGGTTAGCATTATTGCCTCACAGCAAGAGGTTCTCCCATTCCATTCTTGGCTGGAGCACCTTCTGTGTGGAGTCTGCATGTCCTCCCCAGGGTCGAGTGATGTTAAAAGACATGCAGGTAGGTACGAGTGCGAATGGGTGTGCCTTCATTGAAGGTTGGGCGTCAAGCTGGCAACTCGGCACCATAAAATCCACTGCCAATCATGAGCGGACCAGAGTTCTGCTGTGGCAACCCCTAACTGGGAAAAGCAGAAAGACTTTTTATTAGTGATATCAACAAGGGAATTTATTTAAAGGTGATGCTTAATTCTAAGAATGTAGTCAGCATTGAGTGAGTCATGGAAACTCAGGGAACGTTGAGTTATATAGTAGACATATGAAAACTCCAAATGCAACATGACTGTAGAAATCCGGTTCTAGAATTCGGAAGTTAACTTGATTTACAAAAAGTAGACCAAAACTAAATAAGTGAGATGAAAGTTAATAGCTTTAGGCTGTAGCCAGGGATCCTGTTGAATTCTAAATTCAGCAAAGTGGTCAGAAGGTAAGGGTTGCTGATGTGAAGGGATTTTTTCCTCTACTCTAAAATATAGTGAACCTGCAGATGTTTATAATAAAGTAGTAGGGTGAAGAGATTACATTGCACTCTGTGGAGCTGGCAGTGTCTCCCTCAGAAAAAACAACTTTATATAAATGCTTCTTAACTGGACATTTGACCGAGTTTTCAGTTATTTTTTCCATCTGGTAAACTTGTCATTGACCATACAATCTAGATCTGAAGATGAACTTGAAAAGAATCCTGAGAGTGACCCCCTCAATCAAGCTTGTATAACAAAAGATAAAACAAAGGAAGAGAGAATCAGGGATGTGCTGGAAGCAGAAGATATAACACAATGATCTTTTTTCTGAACTGAGCCAAAAGGATATTGCATCCTGAAACACTGCACACAGAGCTGGATTCCTTCCTGTAAGACGACATACAAACTGTGCTAATACAGTATGGGCAACTGAAAAAAAATCCTTTGTAATTCATTGTACAGTTGCTGTGAAGGACCTTTTATGGAACAAATTGCCCATTCTCCAGGGATCAGAGCCATGCATTAAAATAACATATATGTTGCTAGACTGTCGACGCAAGGGCTGGGAATCTGTCTGGATCAGTGATGAGCTGGGGTCAGAAGTGTACCCTGTTCTGTATGTCCAGTCAGATCTGAGGGAATTTTGGAACTTCCTCTCTGCTAATGGCTTCCATTCCAGCAGATGCTAGATGTGCTGCAGACCAGCTGATCACATAGTTATGGACTTGATAGCACATTATAGTGTACAAAGGCTCTCAACCAACACATCTGTAGATAAAAACAAAGAGCTCATCTCGTCACTGTTCACCTTAAAACACAATATTTTCTAATATCACAATGGCAGTTCCATCTCACAGACATCAAGTCCCAGTGGCCCCAGTCTCACCACCGTTCTGCTTTAGAAGCCTATCTTCCAAGAAAGTGCACAAGCTTCTACGGGATAATCGGAAAATTGTACAACCCAATGTCCAGGCTTCCTATACTACACCTCATATTCTGAAAAGTAGCTAGCCTCTATATTATCTATCCTGTCATTTACATTTATACCCTAACCCTAACAACAGGTATTCCATGAAGTTGCTATATTTATAGTTATTTGACCATATCACTGAATATGACCTGCTAACTGAAAAAGAACATTGTTTATGTTCTGGTTAAAGCTCTCTCAGTCTCACAGCAATCTAGACTCCAGCACTATATCTAAACTCTGCAATATAATGCCAGAAGGTATCAGTCAGATCCCAATCCCCTAAAATTCAAAACAGCCCTCAAAGGGTTTCTCATATCCTTGTCATTCTTCCATTACTGCTCCCACCTGTGGGCTAATCTCAAACAAACATTTATCTGTCTTTTCATTTACACTTTCACACCTCTCAGTTTCACAGGTCCATATTCCGTCTATACTCCCTATCACTCTCTTTCTCAGAGTTTCTCTCTTAATTCTTTCTACCAGCTATATCCCTCTACATACACTATATCCCGTCCTTGTATTCGCTTCTCTTACTGCTACATGGCCTGGGTATCTCATAGTCCTCTCTTTTCATTAACATTTATTATATTTTGAACATGTTACATGCTTCCTTCTATCACAGTCAGTCTCGTCATTTCTGATTTGTATGTGCATTTTCTTTTTAAGCTGCAGTCCAAAATTCAAACATATATTCCTTCCATGGTGCAGTCTCTTGTTTTATCCCTACCTCAGAGATGAATTTTTCTAATAAACCAAATGTTTCAGAAGTCATTTCACAAAAGTCCTCAACTCCCAAAGGTATTAAGGTTCTTATATCTTTTATATTAAATCCTAAAGGCAAAAGTATATTGTCCAAAACTTAATATCTATTTAAACAAAGATCAGTCTGTTTTATTTCTTACCACAGACTTCTAACTTCTGAGTTACTCTCTTACAGTCTGTTGCTGTATACCTTCTGTTACCACAGCTGATTGACTTCCCATTCCTACAGCATCAACGCTAGATTGTTGCTGATTTGTACCTTTAAAAGTAGTAACTCCACTAGCTGAACACATTATAGTGTTTTCTGCTCTTTTATCAGTCACCAAAATCCACTGCTTTTCCTGTTGAAATGATCATTTCTTTGGCTTCCATAGCATGATCAACAGTTTCACTCCAGATTGCTTCTACTTTATTTTCTAGTTCATTTTCTGCCATCAGATTCAATAAATCCTGTGTTGGTACTCACCGCATTCTAACTCTGTTATAACAGTTTCCTCAGTCCCAGTAATTTCCACCACTTCTAAATCTGCTCCTTCCAAAACACACACTGTTCCATCTCTCATGGCATCCTCCATCTTGGATTTCTCACAGCTAAGTTAGCAGCAGCCCTCCTGTGCTACCTAGTGATTGTGATGCAAAGCAGCAAGACAAAAGAGTAGGGAAAGCTCCTCAGTGCCCTGGTCAAATGTTCCCTAGTTAGTATACATACCACCTTGGGTCTCCCCTTAAAAGAAGCCACCAGCCTAGTAGGACTTATTTGGTCAACAAAGATTAAATAAAATAAAATAAAATATCACATCAGCTAGACCCCAGCCTCTTAACTGTATTATTTTTCACAAACAGTGTTATACTCACATGAGATACCTCCCCAAGTAGACTACAAGTAGACTACAAGACCAATTGTACAATGACTTTAGCTTATTTTGGAAGTGGTTACTGGAACAGGGCTTAGTCATTAAACACAATAAATCTTCTATGATATTATTTGGTAC
The DNA here is from genome assembly GCF_019279795.1 of Protopterus annectens. Classification (NCBI taxonomy): domain Eukaryota; kingdom Metazoa; phylum Chordata; order Ceratodontiformes; family Protopteridae; genus Protopterus; species Protopterus annectens. The sequence goes on along the minus strand of NC_056747.1, from coordinate 860,084,420 downwards.
TCATCAAAAATGTTACACCTGCCCTACCATAAAGATCACATACCCTTAAGGTGCTGTTGTATACTTAGCGAACCTTCAAAGATATCTTGGATTACTATTTGATCAACATCTCATTTTCTCCCTGCACCCTGATTACATGGTTACCCAGACTCTCAATTAGAGTTTCCTGTGAGTACACCTACCTAGGCTACTAACAACAAATGCATTAAGAGCCATTGTTATTTATATTATTGATCCTACACTGGAATATTACTTGCCTGAAACAGTACTAAACTGTTTGTGTAATATCAAGATCTTGCAAACTGCCATACACAAAATATGCCATTTCAAATTTTTTAACAGTAACAGTGAACACCACTGAATAATCTTTGAAAAATCTAGCAGGCTTCCTATGACAGCCATAGCTTTCTTCCACCTAAACTCTCTGACTTTCAAAGTATTGTACTGTGACCACTGCCCCTACCCCCAAAGCAAAGTTTTACTCAATAGCCCTTTCATAGATTCAGTTATTTACTAGGGCTAACTGATCTTGCAGGCAATTTTAAGCCTAGCCAATTTCCCTTCTTGTGCTCAAAATAACCTGTTCCATTTGGATATAGATTAGCCTTACCTGTCCCATGGCTGATAATTATATATTACCCTAATGAGAATAACTGGGATCATACCATAGATAATTTGACAGGACCCCTGCATGGGATAAAGCATTTAGGAGCTGCATCTGTCCATTAGTAGTACACGGGGCAGTCCCAAGCTAAGTTTTCTGTTAGCCACTCATAGATCTGTGTGAAGCTTGAAAATGGACAAGGATGAACTTTATGTGGGTGGGGAGTCTGTTCTACAAGCAGTGGTATTCTCTGATAAATATCCCTCCAAACTATTCAGTTGATGTTTCAGAAGGGGTTTATATCCCTAGACTGAGTAATTCTGATGATATTTGACTTGCTGATGTGCAGTAAATCCATCAGTAATGGGTCGGCAGATGCCTTGTATGCCAGATACAGGTCAACTCTTGGCAGTCTGTAAGATATCGAGTATAGTGACAGGGTTTTGAGTCAGTCCATGTAGGACATGCTGCTTAGGCCTTTGTTTCCTTTTAGTAAGCTATCTGCATGTTTTTTCCAGTTGTTGCATGTGTCTTGACAGATATATGTGAAAGGGGGCATTACATTTAATGACGGGCCTAATGAAGACTGAGTAAAGGGGGGCAATGAGATCCCCAGATCTAGACACAATCCCTTTGTTTATAAGCTGTGCAATACAGAAGGACGTTCTTACAACAATAAACACGTTAGTCAAAAGTTAGATCACTGTCCACATAAATTCCCAAATCCCAAACAACTGGGTCAGCTCTTAGGGGTATATTGTCAATGTAGTAGTTCCCTTGAGTACATGATGATGGCACCAGTTATTTGTTTGAGACAAACTTTCCTGCAGGATGACTAAGTCATTTGTGGATTCAATGACTGCTCCAAGTTTGCAGTTATCTGCAAACTTAGTCAGTCAGAGCTCTTTGCTATTGGCTTTTACTTCAGAAAAGTAGATGTTAAACAGGAGAGGTCCCAGCACAGAACCCTGGAAGAATCCACTGGTCATTGGTCTCTTTGCGGAGATAACGTCCACTATTTTAACTATCTGTGTCCTATCTGTGAGCCAACTGGCAATTCAGCAGGTTTTATACTCCCTTCAATCTGTTCATCATGAGGTTTCCTATCTTATTAATCAAACTCAAAACACTGAGAGTGCTTACAGACAGAATACAACATGTATTTATACTTTTAGATGCTTTCATCTCCAAATATGCTGAGACGTCTTCAAAAACAAATAAAAATCTCTTCCTTATGGTTTAAATACCCAGACCCATATGATTACATTTATTGCAAAATAATGCAAACATAAAACCACAATCCTTTAATTATATTAAATGAGTGGGTATTTAAACTGGAAGAATTGTTCTAGAGTTTAAAATGAAAGGCTAAAAAAATGGTATTCTTTTTGATGTAAATAGTCCATGGCAGGCCTAACACAGTGTTAAGGTTAATTTTGCATTTTGCTCTGTATAACTTGATACATGCTGAGATATATATATATATATATATATATATATATATATATATATATATATATATATATATATATATATATATATATATATATATATATATGTGTGTGTGTCTGTATATATATATATATATATATATATATATATATATATATATATATATATATATATAGGGTCTATATTAGAACACCAAACGTTCAAAATTTCGAGTGTTCTACTATCGAAAATATTGAAGAAACAGAAAACCAATTTTTTTCCTAGGGAAAGAATTCGGTTGTTTCTGTTGCTTTGGCATTTTCAGCGCTGTGGTGGAAAGTTATGGGTCAGGTTCAGGTAAGTGTGCGATTGTGTGGACATGAGGGTTAGGGTGGGTTAGGTGAGTTAGGGTTAGGGCACGGGTCAGGTTGGTGTGCGATTGTGTGGTTGTCAGGGTTAGGGCTGGGTAGGTGAATTAGGGTTAGAGCACAGGTGAGGTGACTGTGCGATAGTGATGGACCTTAGGGTTAGGGTTTGGGTTAAGGTAAGTGGATAGTTAGTAGTGTATGCATAGTTTAGTGTAGGGTTAGGTGTAAGAGGTTAGGTGTATGTGTGTGGATTGCTGTTTGTTTGGTGTGCTTGTGCTGTGTGTATGTGTTTTGGAACAGCATTTTTTTCCCTAGGAAAAAATGTGCTGTTCTGTATGTTTGATGTTGTAAATTTTCGATTCATAGTGTTCAATATTAGAACACTCGAAATTTTGAACGTTCAGTGTTCTAATATAGACCCTATCTATTTATATATATATATATATATATATATATATATATATATATATATATATATATATATGTGTGTGTGTGTGTGTGTGTGTGTGTGTGTGTATATATATATATATATATACACACACACACACACACACACACACACACACACACATATATATATATATATATATATATATATATATATATATAGATAGATAGATAGATAGATACACACACACAAACATACACACAAAGAAAGATAGATATAAATATAGATATATAGATGTAGAAATATAGAGATGCATGTGAATGTATACATATTTCTAAGCTTTAAAAAAGGAACATGCCAGATAACTTGGTATATTACTTTAACACAAATGAGCTCACTGTAGTGATTTGATATATGTACACCCTTACTTCTAGAAAAGATAGTTGGAATATAGATTTCATGGGAGCTTGACCACATCTCCTGTATCTCTGTGTTATTTGTTAAGATGCTTACATCATATGGTTCTCCTCTGGTATTGATGTTTTTCAGCTTATTAATGCCAGATGTCACATTGTGATTAGATAGCCTGTGCAATGATGATATGAAGATTATTGCAGTACATGTAGTGCCATGATTACAATACAATATCAGAAAAAAGATAAACTAGTTAAGCACTTCAGTAGCTCAAGACCCGATCTTAACAATTATGAAGCAATGACAGTGCCAGACATCAAATGACAGTGGCAGAAAACAAAACAGCTTAGTTTCTGCCTGCTGTCTATTCCTATCTGTCCCTGACACTGTTTCAAAATATTTCCGTAATGTGTCTTGCTGTTTGTTTGACAGCATTTGATAATTGCTTTACTCGATTCAAAAGCCAGCAAAACATTTCGCACTTTTTTCTTTTATTGTGTAACTAGTAGTACATGAAGAAGATAAATCTACATGCACTACAAAGAATTATTATCGGATCTCCAATTGTGACTTAATATTATGAGTTCTCAACATGGATGCCAAGATTCCTCTCTCAAGCTTTGCTCTCAGAGTGAATTTCTTGGCAACCCATGTCTTGAACGTAAAATAACATGGTTATAACTGGAGAACTGATCATAATGCTCTATGAGATAGTCACAGATGGAGTGGCACTCTCTACTGACACCAAGAATAGGTTAATAGTGTTCAGGGTAAAGAGGTAAGTGCTGAAATTTAATACAAACAAATGCAAAATTATACAAATTTTGAGGAGGCAGTCTGGAGAAGTATGCAGCTTGGAAGGGATGGATATATAAAAAAGTTGAGAAGAAAATGTTTTGTGGGTCATAATTAACTAGTTGGCTGGATCAAACTGCACAGTGTAAATGGGTGGTGTTGAATGTTAACAGAAGGATGATGTACACATCTGGGTTAAACAGCATTTGTCTGCAGTCCCTGATTTGCATATTTTTTACTATACATTTACATAAAAGAAAACAAATCATGTTAACATGTTAACAGTTACAAGCATACATCACATGTATTCTTTTCTACAATTATCATCAATACATTACATAAATTGATCAATTTCTGCCTTCCCTTAAACCTCAGTCATCCTCTAAAACATTGTTCTGTATGCATTGTTCCCACAGTTCCCTTTTTTCTATGTAATTCACTCCTACCATTTTCTAAAGATTCCACTTCTAGTTCTTTTATCTCTGTTATGGTACTCACTACTTCAGATGTAGCTGGTTTTGACTTTGATTTATAATTTCTAGTAATTACTTTTTTTGACAGCCACCAGAATTAAATTTTACATGGTCTTATTATGCTTAGGCAATTCAGATTATGTATCCCAGCTCAGAAAATAATTTTCTTAGTTACACCTATTTGCTCAAGCCAATATTTCTGACACAGCACTCTGTGAGAATTTTTTAGTCAGCCAACTCATTACACTTCCAAAACATCTGTTCTGAGTTACCTCTTTCTCCACTCTCATACCTCCAACATTTGCAGTCTACAGGAGGAAAAATTCCTTGGTGTCTACTCAAACACTTCCAAGCAAAAATCCTAAATCTTTAAGATTTTATTACATATTTGGGAGCCGTACACGTGTCCTACCAGTGTTCCCTTGTGGATTGCTTATCCAGTCTCTCTTCCCAACTTTTTCTAACCTCTACTGATTGATTCCTATAGTTATTATGCAATAGTTTATGTTCCCTACCCATTATCCTTTCTTAACAGCAGCTTTTGTTCTAGCTTCATCTAAAAACTCTACCAAGGCAGGTCTTTCACTTAGGATTCCCTTATCCCTTTATTTTTGCCTTTACTCTGATATCAATCCCTGATAAGGAAGACAGTCTCTAGCCTGCAGTCCAAATGTCTTCTTGGCCTCTTCCTACTCTGTTGCCTTTCTCTCTCTTTCTAGTTATTTGCTCCCAGTACCTTGGCTCCTCTGCAAGTTTTCCCCAGTAAATTCCACCCCCTCTTACCTATTCTCTGTACCCCTAATTGCAGTCATTCTCATCAACAGAATCTCCTTTCTCAATTCTCTTATTAGCTTAGTTCTTAGAATACGTTCTGTTATTTTATGAATATCAACCAAAACCACACTCTCTCCTTATTTCTTGAATCCCCTTCAACATCATAACTTTCCACTTTCAGTTATAGCTTTCTACTTGTGTTATATATATGAGCCTTAACTGTGTATCTGTAAAATATCCCTTCAAATCAGGTAATCCTAAACTATCTTTTTCTTTTGGAAGGATTGGTGTATCCCATTTGACTATACCATTCTTCCGCTCCTGGATAAAATCCTTCACATTTTTATTAGTTTTTGTCCACAACTTCTCCTCTGGTTGATAAAAACACACCAGATATAGGTAAAACTAAAAGGACTAAAGACACACTGCTTGTATCTTGCTATCCATATCCATAAACAAGAGTTTCAAGCTTCTCAGGTTAGTCTCTACTGACATATCCTTAACTTTCATAACAGAATCATTTTTTAACTTATACTCCCAAATACTTAATTTTATCATGTCTCCATAAATATGTTTATTGCTGAACTAATTCACATGTGGGTACATAGTTTGCAGCTGTACTCATTTTTTGTCTTAACTAATTTTATCACATAAAGATTTGAAACTGTGCCAGAATGTTGCATGAGCTCCTTTAGCAATTAATATAACTACTTCACTTTTCCATTGTCCTAGATATTCCACTGAACAACCATCCTGAGATCCCTTCTTTATTAAATTCACATACTTAGTTCTTTCCAGATTTGTTTCCTGTAGCAGAACTATTTTCACCCTGCATTTGCTAATATAATTAAATATTCTTTTCTTTTTGTCTGTATCTGTGAGACCATTCACATTCCAAAGTAATATGTAATGTGTCATCGCTATAATAAGTCACTATTCCCACCTTAGTTATGATATTTTTTTTAAATATCTATTTCTAGCTTTCATGATAGATGCACATTGAGCATTTCCTTGTTTCATCATCATCCCTTTCCACTTTGAATTATAGCTTTCTGTTGGTGCTATGTATAGGAACCTTAAGTGTGTAGCTGTGAAATACCCCTTCAAATTGGATAATGCCAAAACATCATGCTCTGTTGGAAGGATCATCTGATCTCACTTGACTATTGCCCACCTTCTCCTCCCAGATAAAATCCTTCAGCACTTTATTAATTGCTATCCACAACTTCGCTTCTAGTTGATAAAATATGCCTCACCAGTATATAAAACTAAAGGGGTTAAAGACATTTTCACTGCTTATATCTTGTTATCCTTATCCATAAAACAGAGCTTCCAGTTAATCAGGTTTTGTATTTATCTTTTGTTTAGACTCTTCCTATGCATCCTTAGCTGCCGTAACAGAATCCTTATTAACCCATTTTCCTAATTGCTTTATTTTATCATGTCCCCATAAATAAAGGTATTGCTTAACTAACTCATGTATCGGCATATATTTTACAACTATTGACTTTATTTTATCTTCATAAAGTTTGTATCTTGAAAAGAATTCAAACTGTCCCAGAATGTTCAACAACACTGAAAAGTCCTTTTCTGGTTTTATCAGGTACAAAATAATATCTGCAAATAAAGCCAACGTTTCTTGATTACCATACCAATTATATCTTTGAATTTCTGAGTCCCTTATTTTCTTTGCCAATAGTTCTAAATGTAATACAAATAACAAAGGGGAAAGAGGACATCCCTGAATTGTTCCTTGGTTCAAACAGAACTTATCAGAGAGGAACCCACCCCACTTTAATTTTTTGCTCGTATCCCTCATACATCCTCCTAATTAACCACCAATAACAGTGGTGTTTTCTTACATTCTGCTTCCCTCTGTATCATCATTGTTATATTAATGTTGTCAAATGTTTGCCTCCCTTTCACAAAACAACATTGATCCATATCTATCAATTCTGGCATCATCTCTGTCATTCTTTTAGCTGTTATAGACATAAACACTTTATAATCCTGTTTTATAATTGAAGTGGACCTATATGAAGCTGGAACTGATGGATCTTTACCATCTTTAGGTATTATAGCCATCAGACCTTTCTTCCAGGATTTTTATGCTTCTTCTCCTTTTAAAATACTGTTAAACAAAACGTTCCTGATCTTTACCACTTTCTTCCCTGATAGCCTCCAGACTTCCTCAGGAATACCATCCATTCCTGAAGACTTTATTGCATATTGGTTATTCATTACCCTTCTTATCTCTTCTTGTCCTACCCTAATTGTTAATAATTGAGCCTTATTTACCTTTTACCTTGGCATATTTAATTCTTCCAAAAATATTGCCATTTGTACTTTTTCCTGATGTCCACATTTCTCAGCTTTGTACAGATTTTTCATAAAATTTCTGAAATATCTGTAATACCTCTACAAGATCTCTGGTTATTTTCCTTGTTATAGGTTCCCTAAATTTGGCAATAACCCTTTCTACTTTCTGTTGCTTGAACTGTTGTTCTAAAAGCTTTTGTGATTTGTAATTATTATAAAAACAGATGCTTAACATCAATCTTTCTAATTTCATGCATATCATTTAGGTAGTCCCTTATTTTCTCTTTAACACTTTGCAGTTGCACTTCTTCTTATTCAGGCAGATTCCCCATATTCTGTAATACTTTAACCATTATCAGTCCCAATAAACAATTCTTGTTACTTCTTAACCATATCTCTTTTTCTTTTATTTCAACCCTATTTATAAATACTAATTTCATTTTATCCCACATTTTAGCTATATTTTCTGAAGAAATTTCCGGGCCAGATTCAATAAATCTTACACTAAGTGAACACTAAGTGTACACGATATGTATTCAAGAACATTCTTATCATATTTTCTGTGCTTTCTAGTCACTCAGAAAGATTACACTAAATGTACATGTAGTCTACACTTTGTGGTAACCTTTATTAATCATTGTCAATATTTAAAACTGCAAGAATATCAGTAGGAAAACCTAAATTAGGAGGAAGAAGGTGTGAGTTATGTCTGTGTTGTCTGTTCACTTAGAACAATGTACATGTAGGCGTTATTGAATCCCGGGGTCTGTCTTCCCTAATAACTCCTGAATAAGTTCCACTGTCCATTCTTAAATTTCTCTCTGTTTAACAGATATTTTATCAGTCCCTTTTAACAATTCATGTTTCTTCTTAACCATATCTCTTGTTCTTTTATTTCTACCCAGCTTTTAAACTCCTCTTTCATTTTGCCCCACTCCCTAGCTATATTTTCTGGAGAAATTTCAATCTTCCTTAGTAACTTCCATATAAGTTTCACTACCCATTCCTTAAATTCCTCTCTGGTGGGGGAGTACCAGTGTCTCATTTTTATTTCATTATCCTGCATATTTATTTTTGTTATCATTGGTGAGTGAGCTGAAATAATTATTGGATGCATATCAAAACTTTCAATTAAATGCACATTTCTGTGAAATATAATTTATCTCCAGCCTAACCCAGTCTTGTACCTTGTAGAGTAATATGCAAATTCCTTCTCTGAGCACCTACTACTGAATTCCCATCTTTCATACCAAATATTTTGAGAAATGTCTTCAAATACCTACCCTCTTTTGTTATATTTCCCCTTCTAGGCCCCCCAGATATATATTCACTGTTGCAAATCATATTCCAGTCCCTACTTATGAGTAATATTCCCTACTGAAAGCCAATGATTTCTTCCAGAATTTTCTTAAGCTCCATTGTAGCAGTCTTAGGTGGAACATAAATACATGCCAGTGTAATCCTCCTCCCTAGCAAGTAGCCTCTTACTACTGAAAACCTGCCATTACTATTGTTTTTCCATCTTCTATCACTATTGGAGCTACTGTGGCAATTAATGCAAGTACTCCCCTTGTCCTTTATCCCATAAATTCCACTGAATAACCATCCTGAAATCCTTTCTTTATAAAATTCACATGTCCAGTTCTTTCCAAATGTGTCCTGTAGCATAATTATTTTCACTCTGTATTTCTTAATACAGTTCACTACTCTTTCTTTTTTGTATATATCTGTGAAACCATTCATGTTCAAAGATAATATGGAAAGTGTTACCATTATGATAAGAAGTTATTATTACCATCTGTTGTGTATAACAGCTTTTTTAAAAAGTCTAGTTTCAGGTTTTGCATTACATATATACAGTAATGTTTGGCAGGTTGATCTTTTATACAGGTTTTTCTTAGAATATCCATTTGAACCTATGATATGCTTTACAGAATGTAGATCAGAGTGTATGTGCTGAATCTTTAAGAGGCATATCAAGGACTGAATGTGCACATATAAGTACCAGGCAAGTGCTATTCCCAGTGCCATTTTGAGAGTACAGCCAGAGAGTGAGCATGTATGATTGCAGTAGTTAGTTTGTATATAAGTTACTTAAGTTAAAGTCAGTAAACCTCTATTGTGATGTGTTTGTATATAATAAAGCTGCTTGAACAGAACCCATGAAGACTCTTCTATTGTGTCCAACATAGGAGAGTGACATGGTGTCAGAAGTGAAATCCCAGAGAATGATATTCAGAGCCATGAGGTGCAGAGATAACAGTGAAGGTAAACTAAGATAAATGAGCACAAAAAAGAGCCAGAAAAGAATCAAAGGTAATGAGAATTCACACAAGCTGCTTACTTTATAAAAAAGATAAAATGTAGCATTACAAGGGCACAAACCACATTATTAAACAAGCAGGACTCAAAAATGGTTTATAAGCAAAATGTTTAAGATTAAGATATTTGATAAAACAATTATTAGAAAAGCAAAACAAGTATGTTTAAAGCAAAAGGAGTACATTTAAAGCAAAACAAGTGTGTTTGAGGCAAAAAAGGACATGATTAGAGTAGAACGAGAACAAGAAAAGTACAATGGGCATGAAAAGAGATTAAACAAGCAAAACTAATATAATAAGGGCAAAAAGGGCACATTATGTATAAATAAAGTAAGGCAACTGCAGAATTTGGCAAAGTGCTGTGTTTTGATATAACTACGACTTTGAATTGTATCAAGGGCATAAGTAGAGTTATTCAAAGTATCTCAAAGTGTGTAAAAGTGCTTACAATGTGTGCTTATTGCTGTACATGTATTCTGAAGAGTTATTTGTGTGCAAACTGCAACTATTTTATCAAGTACAGTCAAAATATAGCCATTTCAAAATGTTTCTTGTTCTGGGCGTGTCTGTTTGCAAAGTGCCACCATTACAGATTGTTTCTTGTACTGTAAAGAATTGCCTAGCAAGGTACCACCATTTTGGGGAAATTTCAGTGTACTGTGCACTGTTTATTTACAAAGTGCAATTACTTTGAAATGTTACTGTCTCTGAGCTTATTCTGCCCAGTCTGTTCGCATCGTGCAATTATTTGAAATGATTCTTACACTAAGAGGTGATTTCTTGCAGTACATTATTTTCAAGAGTATTACAGTGCCCAAGAGACTTATTTTGCAAAGTTCAGTTATACAGAGGCTTGTTGTGTTATTGAGCAAAATCACAGATACTGGCGTAAATTTCTGGCATATGTGTATGTGTTCGTGCTTATTTGCAAAACCCTTCATTGGTATACGTTAATATGGTAGCTGGATTTTGAAAGCCCCTACCACTTGTACTTGATCAGAATATTGCAGAGAATTGGAGAATATTTGAGCAAGGGTACAATATTTTTATACAAGCAGCTTCTTCAGATACAGATACATGCACCAGGGCATTCATTTTGCTAAACCTAGCTCGATCAGAGGCCATTGAAAGAGAGTGTTCATTTGTGTATGCACCAGCAGTACATGAGGGAGAAGGTGAAAATTGTCATGTTGTTGTACAGGATGAATCAAGAGAAGATCCCAAGTGTTTGAAGCACAAATTCAGAGAAATGTATCATCCCCAGACAAATATTACATTAGAGAGGCATTTGTTTTACACGAGAGATCAAAAACTAGGGTAAACTTTTGCAGCTTATACAACTGACCTGAGAAACAAAGCTAAAATGTGTTGGTTTGGTGAATTAAAAGATGAGTTAATAAAAGACAGGCTTGTGTGTGGTATTTATAATGCTGCTGTGAAAAAGATTTTGGTTTGTGACAGTGATTTAACATTGAGTAAAGCCATTGAGATTTGTCAAATCCATAAAGTTACAGAAAACCACACAAGTATGCACTGTTGCAATTGTGGTGCCAATCATGAGTCTAAAAGACAAAAATGCTTAACATTTGGTTAGCAATGTCACAAGTGTAAAAAACGGAACCATTTTCAAAAGTTTTGCAAATCAAGTAAGCCCAACACAGCTGTAAAGAAGGGTCACACAAAAAAGCAAGTTGATAAAGTGGAGGTGCAGCATTCAACTTTTTATGTAGATGGTGTATCAGTAATTGATGAAAGAGTTGATGCAGTGAATTTATTGGCAAAGAACTAAGTGTTTTGTACAGTCCGGATCAATGGTAAATCCACAGAGCTTAATGTAGACACTGGTTCAAACTGTAATGTTATATCAGTGTACACATTTGTTAAAGTGATAATTAATGAGCAACTCAATGTGGCCAGTAGTGCGAAACTTGTTGCTTAAGGAGGTGAAGAAATTCACACTGAAGGCTAGGTGATGCTTTCATGTTATTTGGTTAAGAACTGTTACAGCTTGTTATTCTATGTAGTCCAAAGATGGGTACAATCATTATTGGGTCTCGAAGACAGTTTGAGAATGAATCTGCTTTCTTTTACCAAAGAAGTTCATCACATAAGTGTATATCCTAGTTCCAATTTTTCTGAAGCCATTTTTTCAGTATGCTGATGTTTTCAATGACAAGTTGGGCAAACTTCCAGTTGTGTACTCTGTGAAGTTAAACCCAGTGGTCACTCTAGTAGTTAGACCAGCAAGAAAAGTTCCGGTAGCTATGCAGGATAAAGTCAAAGCTCAGTTGGATAAAATGGTGCAGCAAGGTGTAATTTGTCCAGTTACAAAACCAATTGAATGGGTGTCGTCTTTGGTAGCAGCTCACAAAAAAGGCTCAGACAAAATCAGAATATGTCTTGACCCAAGAGATCTGAACAAAGTGTTGAAGAGACCGCATCATCCAATGTGCACAATTGAATAGGTCGCAGCCCTAATACCGAATACCATTATTTTTCTGTCTTGGATGCAAAAAGTTCATTTTGACAAGTGATGCTTGATCGCAAATTCTCATTACTAAACACTTTTAATACCCCGTTTGGCAGATACAGATTCCTAAGGATGCCATTTGGAATAAATTCTGAAAGTGAAGTCTTCCAGCATGCAATGGAGCAAATTTATTCAGGTTATCCTTCTGCCATAAAAGTAGATGATTTATTGCTTGGAGGCAATGGTGAATCAGGGCATGACAGAAACCTAAAGAGAGTTCTAGACAGAGCATGTGAAGTAAACTTGAAGCTCAATCCTCTGAAGTATATATTCAGACTATCAGAAGTTACATATGTAGGTCATTTATTTACCTGTACTGGCTTGAGACCAGACTCGACCAAGCAAGCAGCTATTCTTGAGATGTCAGCACCAGACAATATTCAAGCTCTACAGAGTTTCCTAGGCATGGTCAACTATTTAGACAAGTTTGTACCACACTCCAGTGAGTTGACAGGACCTTTAAGAGAGCTGATGCTCAAAAATGTTACATGATCATGGTTTGAACAGCCCCATAAAGCATTTGAAGACCTCAAGGAGATAATTGCTGCCCCAGCTACATTAAGATACTGTGCTGTAAATAAACCAGTCACTCTTTCCTGTGATGCTTCAAAATTTGGTCTTGGCACAGTTATTCTTTAAGAGAGCAGGCCAGTAGCCTATGCATCTAGAGCACTTACCCAAACTTGAGATGCAATATGCTCAAACTGAGAAAGAACTTTTGGAAATAGCATTTGCGTGTTCCAAGTTTCATGATTATATACTATGGTTGAGCTATTCAGATTGAAACTGATCACTAACCTCTAGTTACAATTCTGAAGAAGCCTATGAAGTCAACAGTAGCCACTGATATCTTCGAGTGGAACAGTCAACACTACTTATTATTGGTAGACTCTTATTCAAATTGGTTTGAGATTGACTTAATACCTGATTTAACATCCACTGCTGTTATTACTAAGTTGAAACATCATTTCTCAGTCCATGGTAGTCCACGTAAAGTTGTTTCTGACAATGATACGCAATGTACTAGTCAGTTATTTCAGAAATTTACAAGATAATGGGACTTTGTACATGTTACTAGCAGTCCTGAATATCCACAGTCAAATGGGTAGCTGAATGTGCAGTGCAGAGTGCAAAGGAATTACTTGAAAGGTCAAAGCATGACAATACCGATGTCTTTTTGAATTTACTTAGTCTCAGAAACATACCCAGTGATAACATACTTGGCTCACCTGCTCAAAGGCTTCTATCTAGGCAAACCAAAATGATGTTACCTGTTAGTTCCAGTTTATTGAGGCCTAAAGCTAAGAACAACAGAACCATCAAGATTCAATTATTCAAGAAGCATTCTTCCCAGAATTCCAGTTATGATAAATCAAGCAGATTTCTTCATCTGTTGAGGGAAGGAGAGACAGTGAAGATACAAATGGCAAAAGGTTTCAACCAGATTGGTCAAGTTACAGGTATATGTGCCGAGCTGAGATCCTACCTTGTAGAATCTGAGGGTGTGGAATACAGGAGAAATTGCAGACATCTTCTTCTTGTACCAGATTCATCATTGCAGCATTGTTCTTCTGATACAGACTCTAGATCTCAGAGTGAACTAAATGTTGTTCCCATCCCAGAGTGTGTTTCAACCTCTACTTCCATTCCTGAAGATGTTCCAAATACTCCCAAGGTTGAACATTCTGTAGAGACAGCTCCAGTTGCTAAACCTAATTCCGAGTTTTATGTCACATGATATGGTCGAATTTTCAGGCCCAGTGTGAAATACACAGCAACATGGACATAACTGTATATATGTACCTAGTCTTGTATAATTGCATGACAAAGAACTACTTGTATTATCTGCATGCCAAATAGATTCATAACATTGCATGCTCTATTTTTCAAAAAGGGACAATGTAGATCAGAGTGTATGTGCTCTATCTTTAAGAAGCATATCAAGGCCTGAATGTGCACATATAAGTACCAGGCACTTGCTATTCCAAGTTCCATTTTGAGAGTACAGTCATAGAGTGAGCAAGTATGATTGCAGTAGTTTGTATATAAGTTACTTAAGTTAAAGTCAGTAAACATCTATTGTGATGTATTTGTATATAATAAAGCTGCTTGAACAGAACCCACGAAGACTCTTCTATTGTGTCCAAAGTAGGAGGGCAACACAGCTCTTTTTATTTTAATGGAAACCATCAAACAAAAAAACCAAAAAACAAACACATCCCCAGAACACCCCAGAACCTATTAACTTAATAGAAATACACAAAGTTATGTACATCTTCAAATAATGAAGCTTAACTCTCCTAATAGGAACAATTGTCCCAGACTGACAGATACACTCATAGCCTTTAATTGGCCTATAATGGAGGTTATCCATGCTCAGACCCATGGTACAGCCTGTGCTCTACTTAAAGTAAGTGCTCTTTATTTTTGTCTAATCTTTATTCCTCTCTCTGATGTACAAAACAATTTGAATGCTTTCAGAAATTATCTTTTAACTAGTGTAAGAAAAGAGTATTCTGTTTTTATTGCCTTATCAGATTGTCTCCACAGAAACATGAGAAACAGATAACACAGGTGTGTTTAGCTACAAGCTTCTCATGTTGTACTGTGAACATTTATTTGCTAAAAGCTAAAGGAAACTTTCCATTGCATTCAGAGTTCTTTTATTCACTTGTTTCCACTAAAGACTTGTTGTTAGACAAAGCCAACCCAAGAGCTTTAATCCAGCCATTCCCCTATGCAAAAAGTAAGAAAAAGCATATCAATTTTACTTATGTTATGCTCTATTTACTTTTAACAACCTGTCTCTTTCCTCAGCAACCTAAGAGTACAGCTTATTATCTTAAACATGCTCTTGTCTAGGCTTTCTTCTCTTTTTACATTATAGTGCCTACATTTTTAAAACTAAACAAAAAGAAATAAAGGAAGAAAGAAAGAAGAAAGGAAAAGGTGCACTGTTTACTTTAGTATCCCCAAAACACACAAAAATAACTGAAAATGCAGTATATGTCATGTTTTATAAAAATACTGTTAAGAACAAAAATTGTTTTACATGCAATTATCTCATTCCTTCCTGTAGAATAGTGAATTTGTGTGTGTATGTGTGTGTGTGTGTGTGTGTGTGTGTGTGTGTGTGTGTGTGTGTGTGTGTGTGTGTGTGTGTGTGTGTGTGTGTGTGTGTGTGTGTGTGTGTGTGTGTGTGTTGTACCTTTAAAAACTGTTTCAAGGACAGCACATGCATATAAATAGCAAGCATGTGCTAGCTTCAGTGCCATTTTGAGAGTGCAGCCAGAGAATGAGCATGTATGAGAGAGAGAGATTGTTTATAAATGTATCTAAATTAAAGTTATTAAGCCTCAATCCTAATGTGTTTATACACAAGAAAGCTGCTTGAACAGAACCCACTAATGTTCGTCTGTTTACCCTGACTAGATGAGTGACATGGTGCCAGAACTGGGATTCCAGAGACCGCTATTCAGAGCTACGAGGTGCAGAGTTAGCAGTGATGGTGAATTAAGTGAACTGAGTACAGAAAAGGGCCGCAAATGAACCAAATGTAATGAAAAGTTCCACAAATTATTTATTTATTAAAAAAATAAATAAAATGGAGCATTACAAGGGCACAGAACACATTATTAAGCAGGCAAGATGGACAAAATGTTTATTAATTAAACAAAATGTTTGAAATTAAGATATTTGAAAAAATGATTATCAGAAAAGCACATAAGGAGTTTGGAATTACCTCAGAATTGCAAAATGAGCAAGTATGTTTAGAGTTAAACGAGCACAAGAAAAGTATAATGGTCATGAAAAGAGATTAAATGAGCAAAACGAGTATAATAAAGGGCAAAAAGAGCACATTGAGCATAAATAAAGCAAGGCGACTACATGTTTTTTTTTTGGCAAAGTACTGTGTTTTGACATAAACTACTGCTTTGCATTGATTGAGGCTATTCAGGGCATAACTAGAGCTATTCAAAGTATCTCAACATGTGTAAAAGGGCTTACAGTGTGTGCTTATTACATTGCATTTATTCAGAACAGTTATTTGTGTGCAAAGTGCAATTATTTCATAAAGTGCAGCCAAAATACAGCTATTTTGAAAAGTTTATTGTGCTGGGTGTGTCTATTCGCAGAGTGCCACCATTACAGAGTGTTTCTTGCACTGTAAAGAGTTATTTAGCAAAGTACAGCCATTATGGGAGGGTCTATATTATATAGTCGAAGTTTCAAAACTTTGAACCTCACATGAGCGAACTCATATGAGCGAAGTTCGAAACATCAACTATATAATAAAATAAAAAAAAAACTTACCTTACCACTCTGAGCAGGGGGGCAAGCCCCCTGCACCCCCACACCCCCCTACTTAAATATACCAACTCCGAGAACGCACTTCAGTGCAGAAAGGGAAAATGTCCCATTCTGCGTGTGAAAAGCCATTGACTTTCACCTTCGACCTTTCCGACGTTCAATCATATGATGTCGACCATCTATGATTCGAACATCGGAACAGTCAATCATCTAATATAGACTCTTTTGGGAAAGTTTCAGTGTGCTGTGTACTGTTTATTCGCAAAGTGCAATTACTTTGAAATGCTTTTTACTCTGAGCTTCTTCTGCCCAGTTTATTCACACAATGCAGTTATTTTGAAATGTTTCTTACACTGATAAGAGGTGATTTCTTACAGTACAGTGATTTCAACAGTATTCTTGTGCCCGGGAGACTTATTTCGCAACGTTGAATTATTCTGAGGCTTGTTGTGCTATTGGGTATAGTTACAAGCACTGGCATAAATTTCTGGCATATGTATATGTGTGTGTGTGTTTGTGCATACTTGCAAAAGTCTTCACTGGTAAGTGTTAATATGGCAGAGACATTTCACAGACCAGGTCCACTTGTATTTGATCAGAATATTGTTAGAACTGGAGAATATTTGAGCAAGAGTAAAATATTTTTCAGCTTATTCTGACAAAGATGCATGCACCGGGGCATTCATTTTGCTAAACCTAGCTGGGTCAGAGGCCATTGAAAGGGAGCGTTCATTTGTGTATGCATCAGCAGTATATGAAGGAGAAGGGGAAAACTGCCATATTGTTGTACAGGCTGAATCAAAGGAAGATCCGAGTGTTTGAAACACAAATTCAGGGAAATGTGCATCCCCCAGACAAATGTTACATTAGAGAGGCATTTGTTTATACAAGAGGTCAAAAGCAAGGAGAAACTTTTGCAGCTTATATTACTGACCTGAGAAACAAAGCTAAAATGTGTAGGTTTGGTGGTTTAAAAGATGAGTTAATAAATGACAGGCTTGTGTATGGTATTACTAGTGCTGCAGTGAGAAAGATTTTGCTTCATGACAGTGATTTAATGCTGAGCAAAGCTATTAAGATTTGTCAAATCCATGAAGTTACAGAAAGGCATACAAGTATGCTTGCAAGTGATAAGAGCATGGTTTCAGTAAACTCCGGATCAAATGTAGACAGCATGCAACATGTGGCTAGCAGAAGCAGACCTATGCACATGGCAGCTGTAACCCCTGTGGGTGTGGCAGGTAAAACCCATAGTTTTCTAGCAAGTTCCAAGACATGTTCAATGCAATACAAGGGTGAGTCAGCAAAACACAAGCCAAGCTTTATTGTTAACTGTCACAACTGTGACGCCAATCATGAGTCTAAAAGAAAAGTGCTTTGCATTTGGTCAACAATGCCAAAAGTGTAAATAATTGAACCATTTTCAAAAGTTTTGCAGATCAAGTAAACCTCACACAGTTATAAAGAAAGGTCACTTAAAAAAGCAATTTGATCATATTGAGAGCTGCAATCCTACTTTCTACATAGATGGTGTATCAGTAATTGGTGAAAAGGCTGATGCAGTAGATTTGCTGGCAAAGAATGAAGTGTTTTGTACTGTTCAGATCAATAGTAAATCCACCAAGCTCAAAGTAGGCACTATTTCAAAGTGTAATGTTATGTCAGCAGACACATTTGCTAAGGTGAGAGCTGGTGAGCAACTTAATGTGGCCAGTTGTGCGAAACTTGCTGCTTATAGAGGTGAAGATGGTCAGACCAAAGTATCAGTAGTGCTTTCATGTTATTTCACTAGGAACTGCTACAGCTTACTATTCTATGTAGTCTGAACACATGTGCAGACATTGTTGGGTCTCAGAGATTGTTTGAGAATGAATCTGCTTTCCTTTACCAAAGAAGTTCATCATATAAGGACATGTCCCAGTTCCAATTTTACTGAAGCTATTTTTTTTAGTGAATGCTGATGTTTTCGATGACAAGTTAGGCAAACTTCCAGCTGTGTGTTCTATGAAGTTAGACCCAGAGATCAGTCCAGTGGTTAGACCAGCAAGAAAAGTTCCATTAGCTATACAGGATAAAGTCAAAGCTCAGTTGGATAAAATGGTCTGGCAAGGTGTAACAGAACCAACTGAATGGGTGTCATCCATGGTAGTAGCCCATGAAAAGGCTCAGACAAAATCAGAATATGCATTGACCCAAGAGATTTGAACAAAACATTAAAGAGACCACATTATCCTATTCGTAAAGTCGAGGAAGCCACAGCCCTATTACCGACTGCCACTGTTTATTCTGTCTTGGATGCAAAAGGTTCATTTTGGCAAGTGATGCTTGATCGCAAATCTTCATAACTGACTACATTCAGTACCCCATTTGGAAGATATACATTCCTTAGGATGCCATTTGGAATAAATTCTGCAAGTGAAGTCTTTCAGAGTGCAATGGAACAAATTATTTCTGGTTATTCTTGTGCCATAACAGTAGATTATTTATTGGTTGGAGGCAATGGTGAAGCAGAGCATGACAGAAACTGTAAGAAAGTTCTAGACAGAGAACATGAAGTGAACTTGAAGCTCAATCCTCTGAAGTGCAAATTCAGACTACAATAAGTTACATATGTAGGTTCTTTATTTACTAGCACTGGCTTGCAACCAAACCCATCCAAGCAAGCAGCCATTCTTGAGATGCCATCTCTGAATAATGTTCAAACTCTACAACATTTTCTTGGTATGGTCAACTATTTAGGCAAGTTTATACCAGACTTCAGTGAGTTGACGGCACCTTTGAGAGAGCTAGCATGCAAAAATGTTGCATGGTCTTGATTGGAACAGCAACAGAGAGCATTTGAAGACCTTAAGCAGAAAACTGCCACTCCCACCTACATTAAGATGCTATGATGTCAATAAACCAATAATTCTTTCCTGTGATGCTTCAAAATTTGGTCTTGGCGCAGTTATACTCAAACTGAGAAAGAACTTTTGGCAATAGTATTTGCTTGTTCAAAGTTCCATGATTATATTTATTGTCGAGCTATTCAGATTGAAACTGATCACCGACCTCTAGTCACTATTTTAAAGAAGCCTATGCATTCAGCTCCAGCGAGATTACAAAGTACAATTTCAAAATGGTCTATACAAAAGGCAGACTTCTTTACCTGGCTGACACCTTATCCAGATCACCCAGAAATACAATGGAACAGCTTAATGCAGAGAATTTTGACTTTCATGTCATGGAAGTGCATAACTTTTGTACCATGAGACTTGATGAGCTGAGAGGTCATGCAAAGACTGATCCAGTTTTGCAAAAGCTCAACCACTACATCAATGTTGGATGGCTGTCAAAGCAATCTAGTCTTCCACCTGAAGTGCAAACCTATTTTCCTTATAGAGATGAGCTGTTAATGGAAGATCACATAAAGGTCCTAAAATTGTTGTTCCAGCTTCCTTACAATGTGAATACATCCAGATTTTGCATCGTGGTCACCCAAGTTCTGAATCTACAAAAAGAAGGGTGAGAGGACTAGTATTTTGGCCTTCTCTAACAAAATACATTGATAAAGTTCTTCAGCTAAGTCAAGTTCTGGAACTACCTTGGTCAACAGTAGCCACTGATATATTTGAGTGGAACAATCAGCATTACTTAGTGTTGGTAGACTCTTATTCAAACTGGTTTGAGATCGATTTACTACCTAACCTAATGTCCACTTCTGTTATCACCAAGTTGAAACGCCATTTCTCAGTCCATGGTAGTCCACACAAAGTTATTCCTGACAATGGTACCCAATTTACCAGTCAGTGGTTTCAGAAATTTACAAAAGAATGAGATTTCATACATGTCACTAGTAGTCCAGAATGCCCACAGTCAAATGGACTAGATGAATGTACAGTACAGAGTGCAAAGCAATTATTAGAGTAGTCAAAGTGTGGTAATACCCATGTCTTTTTGAATTTACTCAAGCTCAGAAACATACCCCATGATGATATACTTGGCTCACCTGCTCAGAGACATCTATCTAGGCAAACCAGAACTACATTGCCTATCAGATCCAGTTTGTTGAGGCCTAAAGCTAAGAACAACAGAACAATCAAAGCCCAGCTATTCAGAAAGTCTTCTTTCCAGAAATCCAGCTATGATAAATTGAGCAGATTTCTTCATCCGTTGAAAGAAGGAAAGACAGTGAGGATATAAACGGCGAAAGCTTTTGACCGTATTGGTCAAATAACAGTTGTATGTACCAAGCCAAGATCCTACCTTGTAGAATCAGAGGGTGTGGAGTACAGGAGAAATCACAAATATCTTCTTCCTGTATCAGAATTGATCTCACAGCATTGTTCCTGTGATACAGACTCTAGATCTCAGAGCAATCAGACAATGTTCCTGTTGCAGAACGTGTCTTAACTTCTACTTCAGTTCAGTTCCTGATGCTGTTTCCTGATGTCCCCAAAGTTATACTATACATTCAGCAGAGATAGTCCCAGTTGCTAGACCTAGTTCTAATTTTTATGTCACACAATTTGGTCATATTTCCAAACCTAGTGTGAAATACACAGCAACCTGGACATAAATGTCTATATGTATTTAGTTCTGTATAACTGCATGACAAAGAATCATTTTGTATTAATTGCATGTCAATTAATGTCATCAAAGAGGTAGGATGTAGAATAGTGTGTGTTGTACCTTTCAAGGTTTCAAAGACAGCATGTGCATATAAATAACAAGCACATGCTAGCTTTAGTGCCATTTTGAGACTGCAGCCAGGGAGTGAGCATGTATGAGCGAGATAGCTAGTTTGTTTATAAGTTTATCTATTTTAAAGTTATTAAGCCTCAATCCTGATGTATTTGCACATAATAAACCTGCTTGAACAGAACCCACAAATGTTTGTCTGTTTTATCCTGACCAGACAAGTGACACTTCCTCCTCCCCTTTCATTAATAATGTTCTTACAAACATTAATGACATGAAGTAGGGCATGTGGTTTTGAGTCCCCTACATGTTTTACAAAGTCAAATAAGTCCACTATTTCTACGTTTTCTTGTTCTACAATATTTCACAAATGTAATCAATGCTTTGTAATCCATCATATGGTCATTAATTTCTGAGTTGCTGCTTTTCTTCCTGTTGATGTCCATCTCCCAACGCCAGTCTCTGATTCCTTTCCAATGTACCCTGGTTCTTCTAATCAACTCCTGTGCTTTTCTCTGTCTCTCAAGCATTTTCCTTTGGAACATTGGAAAAGGCTTTACTGGCATAATCTCTCTAGGAGCTTTATTATCAGAAGAATAAGAAGCATAGACCCTTCCGTTTGATAGCTCACTTTTTGTTTGACAAACTTTTGTATTCTCTCTTTAGCATGTTCCGCATTAAAAAATGAATTTGTCCCACCAGGAAAATATTCTGAAGATATCTAAATACAGCAGCTTGCATCTCATACCTGCTTCTTGACAATCCCTGATTGCTGGATACATTTACTTCTCTTCTGTCTGGTGTACAATAATTGATCATTTCCCTCAAACACTCTAATGTCTACAACTTTTAGTACAATTGTTGGCATTGTGATTATGTCGTAGACAATAAGAAACTTAAGGTGTTTGTCTGTATGGGATAGCTGTCTGCCACAGGAAGATTAAGTGTTAGAAGTTATATAGATAAGAAAGGCTAAATGCCTGCCTGAGATGAAAACAAAATGGCTAAATATAGAGTGCATTTACTTCTCTAAGTGCAGAAATACCTGTTGTAAAAACGTGCAGAGGATAAAGTCATTATGTGAAACTGAAAAGAAGAGAAACAAACATATTTTACCTCAAAATTCACAAGTAGCAGCTTGGGACCATCAAGTGCTCTTTGAAATATTTTGTAATAGGAATGAAGTGGATCTTTCTAAATATCCAGTGCATCATAGGGTAAGGTAAGGGTTGGTAGCTGAGGAAAGTTAGGTATAGAGGTTTCAGTATCAGATCATTGCTTTTAAAGACTGTGTAATACAATGATAACAGTCATTATGTGAACATCTGAATGTTGCAGCTTCCCCTAAGCTGCTACTTGTCCTCTTTGGATGCCTGTCCCATTATGTGTCCATCCTAAGCACATTTGAACTGATTAGATGATTTACATTTCACCCTTCCTCCTTGTAAGTATTTTCAGTCTTACCACCTTTTCTGTGAACTGGTATTTTAATAGATCTTCCTTTCAGCTGCCATCTGTGACTCCCTCCTTCATGTTTCTTTCCTCTTTAACTACCCTCCTACCACATGTCCACTGATAATGTGATAAGTTCTTTTCCTGTGTATTCATGTTAAGTCTTGGCATACTTATCCCCTTACATTCCCCTCTCACTAGTTTGGTTAGTCTGTCCTACACACAGTCAACCAGACTGATGAATCCCCCTCTGTGTATGATCATCAGAAGGGAACACAGGATTCTAGCCCTACTAGTATTATGTACAATGAGAGAATCACCACATCATCTCTTGAGTTTGCTTCTGTATCTACAGATCCCTACATCATATAGGATGTCATTATGATGCATTTATATTATGCTGTTTTATTTCAGCTTAAGAAGTGACTTAAACTGAATACAACCAAAGGTCTGAAACTGATGAGGCTTCCATTCCTGGGCATCCACATACTAAATTATTCTGTAGCAACCACTCATTTTCTGTTCTTGTTCTTAAACTCCAAGAATTTACTCCCTCCCCCCTTAGACTTATCCTATACTATAACGAGTTCTGTTCTAAACTCTCTTGGCATTTGTCTGACACAGTCAAATGCTATGGTTTTAATTGCAAAAAAAAATAGCTAATAAACATGTTCTATCCTACACTCCCAAATCTCTCGTTTAGCTTTTCATATCTCCTCAAACTTGAGTTAAAGATACTTCAGGTATTTTCTCTCTGTCTTTCACCCATAAATCTGGTCTCCTGAAGTATTGTCTACATGCATGCACCATGTAGCTTTTCCTGATGTTGCTTTGATTCTACTCTTGTATATACTTTGTACTGTATGTATCAGTAATTGTGTATTCAATGCCATTGGTTCTGATAAACTGTGACAGTTACACTATTTTCTTCCCCTCCTCCTATGTTGCATACCATCAACTGCCTGGCTGCACCCTTTATCCTTACTTGTCCCTGATACTATCCCCCAAAGCTGGGACCACACCAAAAGCATGTTGGGTAGGGGAAGTGGAGCAGAGTAGCCTGGGGCATCACGTACACACTGGCCCTGCTCTCCAGGGAGGATTTTTGGTATGCTTTAACTTGGCAGTGATAGTGACATCAGTTACAGTACTTTTTATACAGATGTTCTTCTTCTTTGTACTTAAAGTTTCTTACTTATTTTTCTATTGCCTGCAGCCAGCTCTTTTGGCATATATGTATAACACCCTGACTAAGATACAGGTGACCCAAGTTTGATTAATGGCTTGGACATCTGCTGGGACTGACATGGACAAGATGGGTGTGTTTATCCTCAAATGGGGAGGGGCAGATGGAAACCATTCAATGCTGCAATCCCTCTGACAGCTGTTATTATAAACACAGGTGGACAGGTGCTCAGTGACAGGAATCAGTAAAGTGCATAGTGGTGGTGAGGGTTCTATAGATATGGAAGGGTGTGTGATATGGACAGAAGACTGGGGGGAGCACAGCATGTTGTATAGTAGGGCAATAACACTTCCTGAGAGAGGCAGATATCCAGTAGTAGTGGGTAGTTGCTCAGAATGGGTTCTAGGGACATTGTTCTTGCATATGTGGTTGATGAGTGTGCGTGTGTGTGTGTGTGTGTGTTTGTGTGTGTGTGTGTAAGAGACAGGTGCTCTGGGAGCCCAAGCTGTTAAGCTACTCTCTCCCCAAAAACAAAAGATTCTTACAGTTATCTAGTCACTCCATCTCATCTGCTGCTGGCCTGTGTATCCTTACCATAGCAGTTTTTCCTTCTGTAGGCTAAAAGACATATCTTAATTGTGTTCCTGTCATTTTATATATATATATATATATATATATATATATATATATATATATATATATATATATATATAAAAAAACGACAAATTCACTAACATAAGCACTTCTATGACAGCTGTTTATATTGTGCAATTTCAGGTCTCATAGCATGGCAATAATGTATG
Organism: Protopterus annectens; assembly: GCF_019279795.1. Classification (NCBI taxonomy): domain Eukaryota; kingdom Metazoa; phylum Chordata; order Ceratodontiformes; family Protopteridae; genus Protopterus; species Protopterus annectens. The sequence goes on along the minus strand of NC_056747.1, from coordinate 860,059,571 downwards.
TGAGGCAATTTACAGTAAATGTCTCTGAATCACAGGTTTAACACAATGCATTCCAGCCTCAGCCTATGCAAAGAAGCCTGAGCATGTACAGGTAGATATGTGACCTCTACAGGGTTGCAGGCTTCTTATTCCACCTTGTGTCCCCTAGGGTCAGTGTGCCACAGGTATAAGCACTCAAGACAGATATATTTAGTCCAGTGTGTCCCTCCACCTGGCAGTATGGTTGGTGGCATGCATTTATATGGTAGCATTGGATTGGGTCACATAATACCTGCAATGTGCATTGATGTGGATCTCCTACCATTTTCCTCTGTATAGCAACCTGTGAAGTGGATTTGGCTTCTGAATGGGCTAAGTCTGGAGGGACACTTGCATGGTGTAGGAGAAAAGACTAAAATCTCTCTCTACTATTTGCTTCAGATCCACCATTACTGCCTACTGAGGACTCCTTTGAGTGTCCCCAGTGTTACGGAAGGAAGTACTTCCAGCACAACTAGCTGGCATTTTGTAAATAATTATATGTCATTTGTGAATATCAAACTCATTTATATAAGATGCTTGCATTACAAATGTATTAGAACTGTATGTCATGTGTATATCAAACTGCTCTGTGCAGGTGTTTGTGTTGAAAAGGTATTTGTAAAGTGCTGTGTTTAAAATGTATCCATAGTGTGTCCTACTGGAAGAGAACAGAAATGTACATGCACTATTGTAAATGTTTAAATATATATATATATATATATATATATATATATATATATTAACAGTGGAAACTGCAATACAGAGGGTTGACCTCAGTCCAGTAATCTTTAGAAAAATATTGAAAATTAAATCACTTTATAGGCTATGCCATAAAGAGGCTGTCCCTCAAGTTTTCAATGCAGCTAGAGACACAAAGTCTGTACTAGGAAGCTTTCTGTATTGTCTTTGGAGTAAACTAATTGCTACTTTTCAAGCATGAAGGAATGCAATTGTTTTATGACCTCCAGCATCTGCCAAATATCTGAGCCCTTGTATGAGTATTTTTACAGGTATATGGTAAATACTGCCAGCTTCAGGAATGGGGGTTTTGACCTGACAACTAGAAGTCAGATGACCAGAAATGATGTCACTCTGCAAGCTATCCCAGCTGTAATATGTTAGATATTATTTTGAGAAGTCTGTTAGTGAGATGGAGTATTCTGCAATCTGTCTTGGACCTGACAACAATAAGAACCATTCACCACATCTGCCTTGCTCTAATGAAGTAAGTTTCTAGGGAACAGTATAACTCTCTTAGATACAGTCAGCAATATAGTGAAGCTTAGTTTAGATGTTTTCCTTTATTTGTTCAAAGGCATGCATCTAGAGCGTTTCTCCCCAGGCCTCTGCTGAAAATTGGCTACGTTCCAAGTCAGAATTTCCCAGTTAACAAATGTTAAAATAAAATAAATATAAATAAATAAAATTGTGTGAGCCTGCACTGCAATGTTATTTTAAATATTTCCTGTTATTTTGATCTCTAATGTCACTGTGAATATATATATATACACACAGAGTATTTTCTTGTTCTTTTATTATATATTATTAAATATATTTAAACTTTTCATTGTGGCTGATGATCTGTGTAGAGATATTTAAGTTTTGAGAGTAATTGCATATTTATTTGGAGACACTGTGTGGGCCACTCCTAATAGCCTTGCTCTTGGGCAAACTACCATTTGTGTTAATATTAATATTACACATTAAGACTGGACACCCTTTGTTAGGGGCCTTAAGGTAGCTGGCAGGAGTGACTGGCAGTGGAAACTACCTTATAGTCTGGGCAGAAGAGGACATAGCTAGTAAACATGTGCCAGAATCTCCCAGATGTGTGTGTGTGTGTGTGTGTGTGTGTGTGTGTGTGTGTGTGTGTGTGTGTGTGTGTGTGTGTGAGTGTGTGTGTAAATCAAACCACATAGAGTGTTTGTTAGCTACTTGGGCAGAGACACAAAGCACTGTTTGGACAGAGAGGGTGCTGGAGGTCTTCAGCTGAGATCTCAACTCTATAGCTGTGCCATTGGGGAGTCTTATTGAGGATCTGCAGAAAGAGTGAGAAACCAGGCCCAGACTGACTGTGGTCTCTGTGTGCTCTTAAGAGAAATTACACTTGATGCAGAGAGCTGCATCTGGAAATACTGTGTGTACCTGCTATCCTCCCAGTGAATGTCCCCCCACAGGTACCAGTGGTGATAATTGAGGCTCCTTGATTAAGGGTCCAGTGGAGGATCATCACACCCATTACAAAGTGGATGCTTGGCAGTGCCTTGCCATGGTGGAGAGTGATACCTCTAACATCACCCACTCTGGTGAGCAGTGTTCACATCATTATAGCAACCTAAAGAAGAACCATTGTGATCTTCTTAACTTATGGGAAGCTGAAGTTAGAGAAAGGGAGACAGACTTTTACAGTAAGTAGTAGTGACTGTTGGTTGCTTGTACATAAGTAGGCATTGTTGTTCAGCTATATGCAGTTTTTTTGGGTTCCTGGACACTTCTTTATGATTTCTCTTTTTCAGCACTTGGTGAAATAGAAGACAACCGGCTGATATCCTACAGGTAGTAAGCAAGATTCTCCAGTATAGGGTTAAGTATATGGCATTGACATTATAGTTACATATTTGTTAGACACCTGCTTCATCATCCATGTTTAATTATTGCTTAGAGCTTTACTTTGCTTTATGCGCCACATAAATTGTCAGTGTAGGTTAAACCATTCTACTGCCTATCCTTTTGTAAAGAATTCCCACCAGAAGCATGGTGATGTGGACTGGGATGACAGTGGATGGTCCACTATCATCCCAGGTGTCATCTACTTTAGACATACTGAATGCTATCATTCAGTACCATGCCCATGGCCATGGTCATACCTTTGCTGTTAAAACATGGTGCCTTGGTCAGTCTGACATGCCTTCCTCTTGCACTTGCTACTTCCCCTGCCTGTGCCAGTTGCACTTGACATACCATGGCCTTCATGATGGCTATCCTACATCATGGTACATTATTATTATCAAATTTTAGACTCCCATGTGTATTAATTTTGGACATATCTGATGGTGTACATATGGCATGGTCTTCACAGTGCCATGCGTGGCACATTTGGTAGGTTGTCTCTGCCACCTGATGGTAAGATCTTATATTCTGTCCTCCTCAAGCTTATTGGGGTGCTCATCCCAGTTCACAGCCCCTTGTTGTCTTGCTGTTTGCAGCTTGTTAACTGTTCACATGTGGAACACATGTGAGACTTGTTAGGTGGCATTAAAGCTTGCCTCCTGTGGCATGTGTATTGTAGTAGTATCTTTATGCCAGGCCTCTACATTACTTTTTTGTTTTCTACTGCATACTTAGCAGCATTTTACTTCTGAGGCTGTACTATCACTCAGTGTAGTAAACATTACTGATAACTGCTTTTGCCTTTGCATTTGTGTTTCTATTTTTATTGCTAGCTTCTTCTTTTTTAACTTGTCTGTTGTTTCATTTCTACCCATTTATGTTCACATCATATCCAGTGGATGTGGTGCAGCAGTGGCTACCACATTGTGCTCATGCCTTGTCATCACCTGCTTGATCCTCAGCAGTCTCCAGACCAGCCACCGTGCAGGATAATATAGGTCATATGGAAGCAGATTAGTGTCTGTTGTTCTTTGGTGGTTTAGTAGGTGGTCAGGATTTCCTATCAGGGGGCAGCACATGTGAGTCATGGTATACCTTCTGACAGGAGGTGGAAGGCCAGGTGATGGCCTTGGTGGTATACAGTTCCATGGTTCTCAGCAACAATAGTTATGTAGTCCTCCTTGCTGTTCAGTCATTCTTTGTTGAAAAAAAGCCCTGATTTTTGGTTGCTTGTACATCACTTGCTCTGTCTCAATGGCAGATTTGGAAAGATTACAATGGAATCCTTGATTAGAGGGAAAATGATTTTCTCAGTATCTGGTAACATTACACTGTTCTTTATTAGTTAAACCTGAGTAGTGAAATAAAAAAATGCACATACATGTCTAAATAAATAAATCAATAAAGTAGATGATTCATAATTTAATGTAAATTGCAAAAAATGTCACAATTATAAAAGATGGATCATATAGTTTATTTATATATCTATATATATATATATATATATATATATATATATATATATATATATATATATAAAATCTTTAATGGGAACATTTTTGATCAGTAAATGGCATGAGCTGTTTTCCTCCTTCCACACTCATTAATACAAGGTATACAGTAAAAACTCAGATACTGCACATCCTTTATATAGAAACATCATTATATACTTGCATATATAGAAAGGCTATCTTAGCTGAAATAGCTAAACAAAAAGATATATTTGCTTCTGATAAAGCCAGAAAAAGGTTACCATGTATTTCCACTTAAGATGAGTCATCAGCAATAATGTTTGTTTAATAGCATTATGCCTCAGTGATAAAGGTTAGGAATTACCAAACCACACAGCTAGTCCTTCAGAAGATGATCATGTTACAGGTGTCTTTACTAAATCCAGATCAGAGCAGTAAATAAAACCAGGCTAACTTATTTATCTTAAAAGAAAATAAAAATAACACAATAAAAGTATGAAGACAATGCACCCCTGCATTTAATCAGTATTGGTGTCAGTGATAATTCCAGTTATCTCTTTGTTTTATTTGGTTTTCAGCTGTCTAGCTTTCACTCCATGCAAATGTTTTATAACCGACGTCTGATTTATTTATTTTTAGTGGTAGTTTATACTTCCTTAGGTTGGATGACACCATAGGTTACCCCATGTTTTTCTTCTGTGTCAAGACATACTTTGTAAAAGGAAAGCACTGATAGCGTATGGTGATCCAGGTCCCAGGGGAGCTTTGCTTAGTCCATGAAACAAAAATGATCTCCTAATTTCCCACTTGGTATACACACAACCTTAAAGTCAGGTGCACATTGTTAAAGGACATCCATAGGTTCATAGGTAGGTACTAGGCTATTGGCCATAGGGCCTATATAAGCCTAGCCAAAAGGAAACCTGGCTTTCGCCACCCAAGAAAATTTATTTTTTTGTGCCACTGTTGAGCAGAGCCACAGAAGTGATCACCAGGGTGAATTTCCTATCTCCCATCCAATCATCAAGATTTTTCTTGAAGAGTGCTAAAGAGGAGCTTTGTTTGATATAGATAGGTAGTTTGTTCCAGAGTATGGGAAGTCTCTGGGATAGGAATCTATCCCTCCAGCATGTTCTGTTTATTGTGGTGACAAGGTTTAGGTCCCTAGAGCGTGTAGCTCCTAGGGATTGGGATTTCTTTAAGTTGAGCATGCCTAAAAGCTCTGGGTTTGACATAGCTTTGTGTGTTAGGCAGAGATCGCCTCTGAGTAGGTGATATGCGACGGAGTAAAGCTGCAGTTTTTTGAGACGGTCTGCGTAGGGCATCTGTTTGAGGCCAGTAATCCTCTTTGTGAGGTATTTCTGTGGCCTTTCCAGTTGTTGTAGATGTCTTGTGAGGTACATACCAAAAGGGGCATTGTACTCTATAATGGGTCTAATGAGTGATGAGTAGAGGGGAGCAATTTCCTGGATGAGAAACCTTTTGTGATGAGGTGTGCCACGTAGAAGGATTTCCTGACTACTGTGGCAATGTGATTATCAAAGGAGAGACTACTGTCCACCTGTGTCCCAAGGTCTCTTATCATACTTTCGGTGTTAAGTAGACTACAGCTTATGCAGATGACAATGCACTTTTTGGCACTGAGCTTGAGGCCATGGCTTTGACACCAGGCATCTGTCTCAGCGAAGCCCTTTTGTAGGATGTCCACATCTTTTGGAGTTTTGATTATGGCTCCTATTTTGCAGTCATCTGCGAACTTCGTTAGCCAAAAACCTTCTGTGTTGGCCTGTACTTCTGAGAAATAGATACCAAACAGGAGAGGACCCAGAACTGAACCCTGTGGTACTCCACTAGTCACTGGTCTGAAGTTGGATTTGGAGTCTGCTACTTTCCCAGTGTGGGTTCTGTCAGTGAGCCAGTTGGCAACTCATCTTGTGAAATTGGGATTTATACCTAGTTTAGAGAGTTTATCTATAATTCCAGAGTGGGAGATGGTGTTGAAAGCCTTGGCGAGATCTAGATAGGCTGTGTGAACCGCCTTACCCTCATCTACGGCTTTGATGACTGCTTCAAAGAAGTCTATCAGGTTTAGGAGACATGATCTACCTTTTACAAACCCGAACTGGGTGGGGTCCTGAGTTTGGAGATTACCAATGTCATTGTTTATAAGTTCCATGATGATACATTCCATAGCCTTGCAGACCAGACTCGTTAGGCTAATGGGGCAGTAGTTTCTGGGGTCTGTGGTGGCAACCCCTTTGTGGAGTGGGATAGCCATCGCTGTGCGCCATTCAGTGGGCACATAGCCTGAGGTGAGGCTATGACTGAACATGGTACTTAGGTGGGGTGCCAGTCCATTCTGTATTTCATGTAGAACACAGCCTGGGATGTTGTCAGGTCCCATGGATGCTGTATTCTTGGCTTTGGATAGTGTGTTTTTACCTGTGTAGCCATGATTAAAGGGAACTTTGCATTCTTCTGGTATAGAGATGGGCCCTTTAGGGGATGACAAGGGGGTAAAGTTAGCACTGAACCTATCTGCCAGGATGTTGGCAATATAAGTTGGTTCTGTATATTTAGTGCCATTGTGCTGTAACTCAGATCTGAGTGTTGCCATTGAGATTCTTGACATAGCTATAGAATGCTTTGTGGTTGTCTTTTGAGTCAGTGGTGGTTTTGTTTTCATAACTATCTAAGCAATAGAGTAGTGTGCAAAAACAATGAATCTAAAGCACTAATCCAATCCAGAAGGAAACGGCACACAGTTGAAGCAATAATACAACCTGTTTAATGAAAATAACTGAACACGACAATAAAAATAAAAGCAGAAAAGCATAAACGGATTAAGTGCTTTCATCGACCATCGTGTGGACTTCTTCAGAATCAATCAATGAAATCGCCCATTATTATGGTGTTAGGTTGTATCCTAATATTTTCCAGTGTATCATGAAATGAGGAGTGGGAATCCTGGGGCATGGTGGGGGATCTGTAGCAAGCTACAATTTGGATTGCGGTCTTGCCCAGAGTTAGTTGCACTTGGATAATCTTGGATGCATTATGCTCAGCAACTAGCCTGGAGGTGTGGATATCCTTAATGAATATGGACACACCTCCGCCTTTAGTGTTTCGGTCCAGGTTAGGTAGCCGAAAAGTGTGGTATGAATTATAGCCTGGTAATGCAGGGGTACTCTCTGGAGCCTTGAACCAGGTCTCTGTCACTGCACAGATGTCGATGTTCTCCATTTTAAGGAGTGCCTCGAGTGAGTGCATTTTGAGGTTTAGACTTCTAGCACCGAGTAGCAATACCCTCAGATTCTTCTTGCCTGTACCTGTTACAGTGGTGAATTTGTCATTTGAACCTTGCTTAAAAAAGGCACTATAGGGGTGGCTAGAGCCTTAGCCAGTATCCGGAATCCCAGGGGCGACAGGTGCAGGCCATCTCTGGCAAAGCATTGTGGTTTGTCGATCATGTCATCCCAGGCAGACAGATACTGGATCCCCTTAGAATGACACCAAAAGCTTAGCCGATTGTTGAAGTCAATCATTTTGTCCTTGTACTGTGGTATCATTCTGGGTGATGGCAGGATGTTACTCAGGGCTAGGGTCATACCTGCCTGGGCTACAAGATTGGACAGCTCCTCCATGTCCCTTTTCATGTAATCCAAGGAGGTACATCTCAGGTCATTCACACCAACATGGACAATGACAGAGTCATATTGGTACTTGTTGTGGAGTGACCTGAGTGCATGTGTTATGTGGCGGATCCTGGCACCCAACAGGCAGCTGACAGTAACTTTCTCCTTGTTTAGCCTGGTGAGTGGAACATCAGTGTGCCTGACTATAGAGTCACCTATGACTAGAGTGCTGGGTACGGTGTTATGCCTTATGGGCTGTGGTTGAGTGGCACACTGAGTTTGTGGGCTATGTGTCATTTGGCTTGTGTTGTGGGGTGGAGGTTGCTTGTGTTTCTGCTTTGGAGATCCCTGCTGCTTGTGCAGGTTTTTACTGAGAGCCTCCATGAATGTAGGTGTGTGTTTTTTGTTTCTATGTGTGTGTTTTGGTGATGTAGCTTTTGAGGGACTATGTGCTGAGTGTGGTGTGGTGCAAGTGTTTATTTTCTCCTCTTGACTGTCTAGTCCAGTCTTAGGTGAAGAGGGCTTTGCTTCCAGTTTGGCTATATAAGTGCCATCTCTCACCGGTTGTAGTGTTGGGTGGTAGGAGGAGAAGGTTTTCTGTGTACATGAGGCAATTACTGGATTGTCCCAAGATGCCCAGATTCATCAGGTAGACAGGAGAAAACACCGGGAGCTGACCCATTGACATGCCTGGATAGGTGCTTATTTGTTAAGTACTATAAACTGTTTTCCTGTAGACAGTGAGGAAAGTTGAGTGCTGTAGTCATTTGTAGCTTACTTAGTGCTTACAATAAGTTCTGAACAAGTGCTGAGCTCAAAGAAACAGACAAGTGCTGAAACAAAAACACTGGCTAGTTCTAAGAAACAAAACTAAGCTAGAAGGCTTCCCTCCAACACAGAAAGGCTTGGGGGCTTAGAAGCACACAAATAGTCCTGGACACAGCAAATCTGTATCCAGACTAGACTACCCACAGGAAAGGCAGGAAATAAGCTTAGAATTTTTTTTTTTTTTTTTTTTTTTTTTTTTAGTGGAAAGAGAGAAAGGAGGAGCAGAAACTAAGCTGATTGGCCTTCTCAAATGTTCTCCCTGTATTAGGTAGAATGAGGTAATGACACTAGACTGGGAGGAGGGTCCCAGATCACATTTACAGTAGGGGCGGGCAACTGCAAAACCACCAATAGGGAGAAAGGGTGGGAAACAAACTCCAGAAATGTTTCTCACAGCAGAAAAGCAGCAGTGAGCCTTTAAATGAAAGTTTTAAACAGCTAAAGGAGCCTCTAGAGAAAGCTTTTTACTGCAAACAAGTTATCAGAATTAAACAACCCAACAGATGCTTAATAAAAGTGGACAATTTCCAGTTAATACCTCACAAACAGTGAAACTAGCTAGAAAAATATACAGTACACAAAGTGCTATAAATAACTCAAAAAACTAAGCAAAAAACAGGATACTTAATGTTATATATTACAGATCCGAGTTTGCTCAGTGTCCTTCCTTCGATTAGCTCAGTGTGAAATGGCAGAAACACTCACAACTTAACTTCTTAGGTAACAGAAAGTTGAAACCTGAGACAACTTTTAAGAAAAAAAAAGCTCAAAAGAACCAATGAGGTGCTTAGTCTAAGCTGTAGTCCAGGTGACCTCAGTCAGCCAATGACCTTAAACAATTCTCTCTCACTGAAATGCCTGATGGCTTTGGCTAAACCAAGATGTCCCTGAATATGTGCTCAGACACACAGCTTCCACAAACACTAGGCCCAAATACAAGCCTGAATATGAACAATGCTACAAATATCCACACTACTTAGAAACAAACTGCAGAAATGTTTCTCATAGCAGAAAAGCAGCAGTGAGCCTTTAAATGAAAGTTTTAAACAGCTAAAGGAGCCTCTAGAGAAAGCTTTTAACTGCAAACAAGTTATCAGACTCAAACAACCTAACAGATGCTTAATAAAAGTGGACAATTTCCAGTTAATACCTCACACACAGTGAAACTAGCTAGAAAAATATACAGTACTCAAAGTGCTATAAATAGCTCGAAAAAATAAGCAAAAAAAATGATACTTAATGTTATATATTATAGATCTGAGTTTGCTCAATGTCCTTCCTTCGATTAGCTCAGTGTGAAAAATACATTATCTCTTTCCATACTCTGCCCTTATGAGATTAAAGAAGGCCATTTGCTGGTCAACATGGCTCCTCTGTTTACTCACAGCTTAGCTGAATCTGTGGTTGACAGATCAGTAACAGAATTTGTATTTCTGATGGCAAAGTTGAACACCTTGTAAATATACCTCTGTACCAACATGTTAGCAAACTGTACTGTTGTCCGCATATATCATATGCAAGAAGAGAGGTGAAGAAGAGAGTACAGGCAATATGGAGTGGGTGGAGAAGAGTGTCAGGAATGATTTGTGACAGACGAGTACCAGTAAGAGTAAAAGGGAAGGTCTACAAGAGGGTAGTGAGACCAGCTATGTTATATGGGTTGGAGACATTAGCATTGACAAAAAGGCGGGAGTCAGAGCTGGATGTGGCAGAGTTAAAGATGTTAAGATTTGCACTGGGTGTGATGGGGGTGGACAGGATTAGGAATAAGTATATTAGAGGGTCAGCCCAGGTTGGACAGTTTGGCGGCAAGCCAGAGAGACGAGATTACGTTGGTTTGGACATGTACGGAGGAGGGATGCTGGGTATATTGGGAAAAGGATGCTAAGGATGGAGCTGCCAGGTAAGAGGAAAAAGTGGAAGGCCTAAGATGAGGTTTATGGATGTGGTGAGAGAGGACATGCAGGTGATTGGTGTGACAGAGCATGATGCAGAGGACAGGAAGAAATGGAAACAGATGATCCACTGTGGCGACCCTAATGGGAACAGCTGAAAGAAAAAGAAGACCAACATGTTAGCAATATTTTATTTTAAATTAATAAATAAATACATTTAGACTATCCAAGGATTAGGTCAAAAAATAAAATAAAATAAAGTAGAACAAGGATGTATGATGAAAAGAATGGATCTGACATGGTTACTGGATATAGTAATACTTTTACTATCTGTAGCTGAAACTACATCAAAGATAACTGCATTGCTGTTGTGAAATCACTGCTATTTAAAATACAGTTTGTAAACATACTCTGTCACATACCCTTCTTAATAAGCAATAAGACATGAAATGCAAGAACAGCAAATACCCCAGGAGTTAAGGATTTCTTGTCAACAATCAAGTCTACTCAAAACCATATAAAATAAATTCTGAGTAAAAGTTTTATGGTTATGTTTATGGTCACTAACTTTAATGATCCCCCTACAGAGAAGGCAGCATAATTAATCACTGTTAAATTCAGACAAAAGAGTGATTTAATACCTTTAATTAACTGAAAAAGATGTTACAGTATACTTTGTTGTTGTTTTGACACTTCAGAAGGCATTCTCCTGTATAACATAAGCTATTTAAGCAGAACATATTTTAAAAGTTCTCCCAGTTAATCAACTTTTCTCATTCAAAAGCTCAAGCAGAGTCCATTATTAACATTTACTTTGGTTTATTTAAGGGTAATAAGTATATTTATGATTTATCAACAGGACTCTCACAGCACATTCATTGTTTTCTGATTTGTCTCATAAGTACAAGAAAGAAAATCCCACAGCTGCAAAATTTGGGAACACAGTAGTGGTCATGAATTGCTTCTCTTGCTCTTTATGCTTAAAATGCAACACTTCTCAAACGTGAGGCCACCTCAGGGATAGACCTTCTTGTAGCACCAGTTTCAGAGTTCTAACACAATTTTTAAACACTGGATTGACAATTTTCAAGTGAAAATGTACCCCAGATTAGAATACATATTTTAAGAAAAAAAATAAGTATTTTGTGTTTTTAAAGTGGTGGAAGATATTCAGAGAAAGCCTAGCATGAGAAGAACTCATTGTTATGTTTTGGTGATTGAAATGTTGTAAGTAGTACAATCAGTCTGGATGTGGAGATTGAGAATCATTACCCTTACTAGTCCTTTACATTGTGCTCTTACAAAACTTAAATAAAGATTAAAACAAATATACAGGCATTGTCCTACATCAAGATACCCTGTAACCTTCAGCATTTCTGTACAGTAGTTTAAAATGTGCACATTTTGTTCCTTACACTGCTATAGGAATTTCAGTCTGTTGTATTATTCCTTGGCAGAGTAAGGCTAATGTAAAAGCAGATTAATTTAATTACAATTTATTAAATAAAACCTTTCTGCCTTTCAGCATTAGTGCTATGTAAAACATGTAACATACAACAGCAAAATGAAAACTGTGTACCTCTCTCTATTTAATGCTTTAGAAATTGTATTTGCTTTATCTTGTTTAACTATTTAGTTTTAGGAAGTACCAGTACGGATACTAGCAATAATATAGCCAAGCTGACTAAGAAAGTTTTTGCTTAAAATTATTATTTAGGTGAATATTCATATGAATATTTGCAGTGCCCTGATATCCCACACAGATTATGTGTCTTAAAATTAAATTGCCCAGTATGGCATCAAATGTCTTCTTTCCCTCTCATAAATGTCAGGCATTATACCATATGGTGTCTGCAACATTTTCACACTTGTCTTGCCAAACAGTTTACGTTCATAATCTATCAGTTGCCTCCAGAAACCAATGTTAGGCCTAATAATAGGACGTCTGGACTTGACCCAGCTATAAGCCTCCAGAAGGGACACTTTATGGTATTTCATTAAGTAAGCAATGCAAAGTGATGCTGACCGGCTCACACCAGCAGCACAGTGTACTAGGGTGGCTCCATGCTTCTTGGTAACGCTATGAATTTTATCAGAAACAATGTCAAAATACAAAGTGAGAGGTGCATGGGGCATATCAGCCACAGGCACTTTCAGGTACTCAAATTGTGGCCAGTTGAAATTCGGTAACTCGATGGTAGCATTGATAATGCAGGTGATCCCCCTACAGAGAAGCAGGTTGCGATTGGATGCCACATTGCCCCTGCTCAGGTAGAGGGATGGGGTGATCTGAGCTATCCCACCCAGTACTCCATCAGAAACAAGGCGGGCAGGAGGAGGAGCAGCAAAGGTCCTGTGCAGATAACTGTGGCTTCTTGAACTCATTGAAATGCAGTCCAGGATACACCCATCATGGAAACAGCAGCTCTGTGTTACTTGCTTGTCAGGCCTGCATGGGTGTCTTTCTGAGATGTGTTTCTTTATCTCATCTTCTCTTCATTTTTTCTACAAAAAGAAAAAAAAAAGGTTTCATAGGCAAAATTGAACTCAAAGTGAAGAATTACTACAATTATGCACTTGCCTTGGATACAAGCACTACAGAACTGTACATTTATTTTATTTACCATGTACTCTAAACAGTTCCATATGAAAGGCTGTGTACATTCATGGTTTCCCATTATGCATTCAATGACTGTGTGATCTTCACAACTGTGAAAAAAGTTCATTTACAGGTAAATACCGTATTTCTCCGTAAATAAGACCTAACCAGAGAATAAGGCCTAGCATGGTTTTCTAAGGTGTTCATGATATGTCCTACCCCAAAAATAAAGTACAATTGTGTACACTTACCATAAATGTAAATATTCAAGTGTATTCACAGTTGCAGTCATTACATTTGGGTAATCTGCTGGCAGGTTGTCCTCAGTCGGCCTGAATTCCAAAGTCTTGGGTCCTGCGCCAGTTACTGTCTCCTCTTCCATGACGTCAGGTCATTAGGGGTATAAAACAAGCAGTCGACTCCATTTTCTTTCGTTTTTCTTGCCCCAGATGTCAGGTGCCCCCAAAAGGGTAGCAAAAATATATATATAAAAACTATATATACATGCATCAATACAAACTTTACCTTCATCTACAAGCAAATACACCACATAGGTTGTAGAAGATAGAGAAGGAAAGATAAAATCCAGAATGAAAGGGGGATGGTGGGCAGGTAACCTGGACTGCAACAGTGAATACACTCGAACATCTACATTTATGGTAAGTGTACACAACTGTACTATGTTCTTAGTGTTTCACTGTTGCAGTCATTACATTTGGGTAGAATTCCAAAGCTATGGATGGGAGGCTGGAGCTAAACAGCACTAGGTGCGGCTATAAGGCCCTGCAGAACTGCAGTGGCAAAGCCTGCCCTGGACTTAGAGTAGAGAGGCAAATGATAATGCTTTGTATAGGTGTGAACAGAACTCCAAGTAGCAGCCTCTAGAATGTCTTTGGTTGGTACTCCTCTGAGAAAGGCTGCTGAAGTAGCTGCAGCTCTGGTGGAATGAGACCTAATGCCCTTGGGCACAGGTTTGCCATGGTGTAAGTAGCAGAAACGAATGCAGTGGCTTATCCACTTTGAAATAGTCTGCTTTGAAATAGCCTTTCCTTCTGATCCTGGAGCATATGCCACTAGTAATTTCTCAGTTTTTCTTAGAGCTTTAGTCCTGCTCAAGTAGAATATTAGCTGTCTGTGTACGTCCAAGGAATGTAGAATTATCTCATCCTTGTTCTGTGGATTTGGATAAAAGGTTGGCAGATGAATAGTTCGATTAAGGGCCACACTGGATACCACCTTAGGCATAAATGAAGGATTTGTCCTCAGAGACACCCTGTCTGGGTAAAATATGATAAAAGGCTCCACGGCCATGAAGGCCTGTAGCTCTGAGACTCTTATTGTGAAGTAATTGCTAGTAGTAGAGCTGTTTTCTATGATAAGAACTTTATATCAGCAGTAGCAGCTGGTTCAAATGGAGGCAGGGCGAGCTTTTCCAAAACATAATTGAGGTCCCATGCATGTATTGGTGATCTTCTAGGAGGCCTTACATTTTTGGCTCCTCTAAGATACTGCTTTAGTAAAGGATGAGAAAAGATTGGTGGCTCTGTATTGTAATGAGCCAAAATGGCAGAGGCATGGATTTTAATTGATGAGAAAGATAGGCCTTTGTCAAGCATCTCAGCCAAGTATTGTAATATCTGAGGAATATTTGGTTCTGCTGTATCAGTTCCTTGTGCTTGATTCCAAGCACATAATCTCTTCCATTTATCAGCATAAGATTTTCTAGTACTAGGCCTTCTGGCTTCCAAAATGGCATCCAGCACAGCTTTACTGAAAAGTGCTGTTTGTATAACTATATGATCAGCCATGCTGCCAGGTTCAGTGTCTAGAGTTGATTGTGCAGGATCTGATTGTTTTGATGGGACAGTAGTTGAGGTCTTTGAGGTAAGGTCCAAGCTGGGTATTGAGTCAAGTTCCTTAGGACTGGGTACCAGTATTGGTGGGGCCAGTCCGGGGCAATTAGTATCATCTTTGGTTTCTCTTGTCTGACTTTTAGTAGGACCATGGAAAGAAGAGGCAGAGGAGGAAAGGCGTAAACTGAAGGATAGGGCATCCACTTTCCATGCTTGTCTGTAATAAGTCCTTGTGCAGAATGTTTTCAAATGATAATTTTGAGGAGAGTCAAATAGATCTATGTCCGGGCTCCCCCATTTCTTTGTGATCATGCTGAAGACTTGTGGATCTAGTTTCCATTCGTGAGGGTCCATAAGGTTTCTGCTTAAATCGTCTGCCAGAGTATTTTGTTTTCTTGGCAGGAATTGAGCTTGAAGATGTCTTTGGTAAGGCAAAGCTGTGTCCCACAGTGCCATGGCTAATCTGCAAAGGGGGTATGAGTGCGTGCCCCCCTGCTTGTTTGTATACCACATAACAGTGGTGTTGTCCTTATTTGTCAGTAGTTGTCCTGGATGAAGTAAGTCCTTGAAGGCTGTTAGGGCATTTTGAACAGCTAGCATCTCTTTTTGGTTGATATGTAGATGTATTTGTTTTGGGGTCCATATGCCTTGAATGTATCTTCCCGCCATGCGGGCCCCCCAGGCATAATCTGATGCATCTGTTGTTAAGGTTTGGCTGGCAGCAGGTTGGGTGAAGGCCTGTCCCATGTTTTGGCGACATGCCTTTGCCCACCATAGAAACTCCTGCTGTAGGCAGGGAATGAGAGGAATCATTGTTTCCAGACTGTGACAATGTTGACTCCATAAACTTTTTAGGTACCATTGAAGTTTCCTCATATGCAGTCTTGCATATGGAATCAGTAGGATGCAGGATGCCATGAAGCCCAAAGCCTGCAGAGTTTGTCTTGCAGATAACTGGGTTTTTGCTGCCATCAGTTTGAAGCAAGTAGTCAGTTGCCTTTGTTTGTCTGGCGTGAGGTAAGCCATCTGGGCAGTTGCATTCAAGCTTGCACCCAGGAATGTTATCTTTTGAGAGGGTACCAGTTGTGATTTCTTTTCATTTATTGTGTACCCTAGGCATGATAAAAGCCTTTTCACAAATGCCAGGTATTGAAGAAGAATGTCCTTGTTCCCTGCTTGAATAAGACAGTTGTCCAAGTAAGGATATATTTGTACACTTCTTTGTCTGCAAAAAGCAATTACTGGTGCCAGGCACTTTGTAAAGACCCTGGGCGCAGTAGATAAGCCAAAGGGCAGTGCAGAGAATTGGTAATGCATTAAGCCAGCCTTGAATCTGAGGTATCTTCCTGCATGGTTGCCTTATTGGGACATGCAGGTATGCCTCTTTTAGGTCTACTGTCACCAGCCAAGCATTCTTGCCCAGCATGGGCAGAAGCTGCTGCAAAGTCAGCATTTTGAATCTTGGAATGTCCAGGTATGTGTTCAAGGCCTTGTCCTTTCTGGGTACCAAGAACAGTCTTGAGTAAAAACCTTGTCCTTTTTCCTGTTCTGGTACTGGCTGAATGGACCCCATATCCATGAGGGGCGTAACCTGTTTCTCTGCCTCTGCCCATTGATTTTTTGGCAGATCTGGCCAACCATTTGCCATTGGCAGAGTATGGAAATGGAATCTGTATCCCTGTGATACTGAGTTTAGCACCAACTTGTCCTGGGCTATTAACTGCCAATTTTGAGCAAAAAGTGCTAATTTTCCCCCTAAGGGTGCTACCAAAAGGTAAGTGCTTGGTGAAGGCAGAGGGAAGTCATTGGGACTGTTTTCTGTAGGTTTGCGCTTTATCTCCTCCAGATTTGGAGGTAGAAGCGCCCCATTGCTTTGACCTGTAAGAATCTTGTGCCTGTTATCTGGAACCCTTAGAGCGTCTGGATTTTCCCTTTGAGCTCTGTCTGACAAAGGAAAGGACCAATTCTTTGTAGGCCAGTGTCTACTGAATCTTGGTGGCTGCACTTGTAAGAAGTCTTTTACAGTTTGCATAGACTTAGCTTTGTCTTCCATTTTCTTTAAAACCTCTTCTGCCTTAATGCCAAACAGAGTATCATGCTGTAAAGGTGCATCCAGTAATTTAGCTTTAACATGATCAGGCAAATTTTGCTCTTTTAGCCAGGCATGCCTCCTAATCACAGATCCAGTAACTCCCTGCAGGAGGTCTCTAAGGAATCAAAACCACATTGCAAAGTATGCTTTCCAACCTGTTCAGCTGCATGCAATAATTCCTGCAATTCTTTATTTTCTGCACATTCAGAAATCAACATAATTTTCTGTTTCAGCAATCCCATAACATGTTGTTGATACTTGAGCATATGAAACTGGCAGTTTAAGGCCCTAATTGCCAAGGTTGCAGATGTATAAACCTTTTTCCCCCCATCTATCAAGTGCCCTTGAGTCTTTGTCAGAGGGGGTAGGATTTTTTGCTGTTGAGGCCTTAACTCCCTTTGGACCCTGTGAAATAGTTTCAGGATCAGCAGCAGGGTTTCTAAATAAAAATTTGTGTGAGTTAGGGACCCTGTAATATCTGTCAGGCTTGCTGGGAGCCAGAGGTAAGGAGTCAGGGGTCAAGCTTGACTCCGAAAACACATCATCCACAATGTCTAAAACAGGGGGTATGGCTAAAAGCCTGTGCTGAGGAAGAAGAAGGAAATCCCTGTGCCTCTTTTTTGATTCTGAGAAGTCTTGACTCTCCCAGTAAAAATGCTCCCTCAAAGTATGCAAGGTTTCTCCAAATGAATAATCCTCAGGAGGTGATGCAGATGGTATAGACTCCTCTGCATCAGAATCCTCATAGGGAGGTATAGATAATTCCCGATCACAAGAGGAATCAGAAGAAATAGAAACCTGATGTGAAGATTCATTGTCAGTGTCTTGCCTAGGCCTCTTATCAGGAGGGGGTTGGAAACCCCTGATCAAGGTAATAAGGTCTTCAGCCATTTTGATCATCTGTTTTTTAGGCATAGCGGCCTATGAACGTGGCTCATGCATCAGTTTTTTAGTTTTAGAAGTTGCTTTTGTCTTTGGTTTTGCAGCTGTTGTCGGTTTGATATAAAAATGTTGAGGCCTGACTACACCCTCAGAAGCCGGTGCCTGCTCAGCAGCTCCAGACCCATCTGAGGGAGATACATCCGTGGGTCCAATACTTTGAGTATCTCACGGTGTGCCGGACTCCACATGGGTCTTGGTAGGGGCCTGCGACTCGAAGGTAGTGGGTATCAGGGGCTGCGAAAGCACCTCACTGAGTACCGGCGAACTGGCGACTGGCTTAGGAGAAGCTTTGTCATCGGTTTTGAACCTCGACAGTCTGTCTCTGTCCTTTTCTTTGCATTTTTTATGTACTCCGTTAGTTGGATTGCTATCCAACGACATTTCTGGGTAGTTAAATCTGTTTCCAAAATACTTTGAGGCAAAAATATACCGACACTTAATAGTACATTGGTTAAATCTAGCACAAAACTGACAGCCAGGCACATTGTGATCAGGGCCTAGGCAAGGAATACAGTATAAATGGAAATCCTTATGAGGTATTTGCTTCCCACAAGTAATACAATTATTAACTTTTTCTGACATCAGTATGGAGCAAGAAAAAAGTTTCCCCAATAGGGTACTTAGCTTTAGTGAAGACTTCGGTTCTGAAACTCAAACTCGAATATTTCAGGATTTGGCTGACCGGCACTTGCGAAATGCTTTTGTTTCGGGCATGGAGCAGCAAGAAAGACTGGAGAAAATGACGTTGGCTGCTTGTTTTATACCCCTGATGACCTGACGTCATGGAAGAGGAGACAGCAACTGATGCAGGACCCAAGACTTTGGAATTCAGGCCGACTGAGGGCAACCTGCCAGCAGATTACCGAAATGTAATGACTGCAACAGTGAAACACGAAGAACATGCCCCAGTTAAGACTGTCAACAACACATGACAGACGTGTTGACTTATAAAATAATAATATTATTGACACCTGTTGACTGAGGTTATCGTACTCTGCTTGCAATTTTTGGACCATTCGGACACCCAGCTTATTCTCTTTGCAGAAAGTCATAAGATTCTTTCCCCGGGAGTCCTCCACGATTCTTACTGTAACCCTAATCCTCACTCACACTTGACATTTGAGATCCTTGGCCCATAAACACTGGCAAGTGTACTTTGATTGGTCAAAGTACAGACTAAGCAGGTAAAATGTGCGCACTTGATAACGAATGGGTGTGGTTGTGTCTTCTTAACTGTGGCCATTTTTGTTGCCACTTCTGTGTCATAAATCTACAATTAAACCCCCCAGACAAGATGAGTGCAAAAAGAAAGAGCTATTCCATCGAGTACAAGAAAGGAATAATGGAGTTCTCGCGGGAAAAGAATCTAATGGCTTTCTGCAAAGAGAAGAAGTTGGATCTCCGAATGGTCCGAAAATGGCGAGCAGAGTACAGTAACCTCAGCCAACAGGTGGACGAGGGAAATGCTAAGAAGTGCAAGTGTGGATCAGGTTGGCAACCATTATTTCCTGAGCCGGAAGACATCATCTGTGAATGGATTGCTAACAGAAGAACAAAGGCTTTGGTTGTGCGCAGGGCTGATATTCAAGCAATGGCACCACAGTTAGAAATATCCCCAGAAGAATTCAAAGCATCACAACATTGGCTGGATGTCTTCCTTCAGTGATATGAACTGTCTCTAAGAAGATCAACAACACTGTTCAAGCTGGAAGACACTAAAGTTATTAAACGTGCACTTGCATTCAAGTCCTTTGTTGATGGCATCGACTTTTCTAAATACCAACTCTCCAACATGAATGCTATGCATGAAACTGCAGTGTTTAGGGGCCGAGGATTTCAAACAACAATTGACCAGAGGGATGCCTCGTCAATCTACATTTCCTCCACTGGTTACAAATGTGCACGTGTTACCTGTATTCTGGCAATTCATCTATATGGAAAGAAAACCCCACCTCTAGTCATTAGTAAGGCAAGAAAGATAAGATTGAACATGTTTCAGGCATTTACATTCTTGAAACCGAAAAGGCCTGGTACATACAAGCAGTTATAAGGAAATGGGTCAATGTAATGCTGCCACTTGTTTTGCAAGGTGGCGAAAGAGGTCTGCTAGTCTGGGATTCAGCCAGCACTCACCACGCTAAAGACATGAAGAACTTCCTTGCACAGAGAAGAATAGATCAAATAATGATTCCCGCACGAATGACTGCCTATCTCCAGACTCTTGATATTGCAATAAAGAAGCCATTTAAGGACCATTTGCACATGGAACTGAATGACTACATTGAAAATAGAATGGAGAGAAATAAGCGTGGAAACTTTGTGAAGCCTAGCCTGCAAGAGATCGTGACTTGGGTGAAGAATTCATGGGATAAAATCACTGACAGCTGTGTTGCCAATGCACTACTAGCAGGCTACATGGACAAGCAGTTTAAGGAGAGCTCTATTGCTAGGCATGGCAGAATGAGGCCAATGGTTCTACAGGAAATGGAGTCGCAAGAAATTCAGGCTGGAATTCGGGAGTTGGAGACTTATGACAATGTTCCAGAAGAAGATGACATGACTGTATTTCAAACACTTTTCCGTTATCGGGGCAACAGAATGGATTGCTTCTGCTTTCAGCTGCCAGAAAGCTCTTGTCAGTTTTTTGACCTTATTGTATTAAGGTAACGTTTCATTATCAAAGGGTAATTACAAAATAAGGCCACTAGTTCCCAGACTTCATTTTTATAACTTTCCATCATTCTTCTCTTATGATTTGGGTAAGGAATAAAGAAAGCATCACCACTCAAAAAGTGGCAGTTATTCACCTGTTTTATTCCCCTCCTCCAATACACATGTATTGAGATTTTTCTGCACTTTCTGTTCAGCATGAAATATTGCACTGTGAAAACCAAGGTGTAGATATTCTGAAGTTGAAATGTTTGTTGCACTGTTTATGTAGAATTCTCACACAACTGTTAATGCGTTACCTAGAACTTTTGCCCAATAATGGAAAAGTACCAAATAAATGTCAATTTGTGTACATGACTAAATGTTGATTTGTGTACATGAGTAAATGTCAATTTTTGTACATGAATAAATGTCAATTTGTGTAAATGAATAAATGTAGATTTTTTGTACATGAATAAATGAATAAATGTAATTTTTTGTATGGGGGGTAAATAAGGCATGCCCTGATAATAAATAAGCCCTAATGCGTATTTCGGCGGGGGAAAAGTATAAGACCCGGTCTTATTTTTGGGGAAATACAGTATATACTAAGTTAAAAACTGTTGTAGCTGGAATATTTCTTCTTCTATGAGGTACAGTAACCTCTGTGTTAGTATATATAAGTAGTTGGGATGTGGTAGATGCAGCCTCCCTGCAAAAAGCACTTTTAAGTGTAACAATATGTTTTGTACTTCACGGATATACTTCAATAATTATACATAATTTTTTTTTAGTTGTGGTACTCACATTGTAGAGTCTTGAACTTCCAATAGTCACTGAAATTTAAAAAAAAAAAAAAAAAAAATATATATATATATATATATATATATATATATATATATATATATATATATAAATGGGTCTACATTCATTAATTGAATTTACATTTACCTGAACCACTAAAATGTGAAACTACTTCAGCGAAACCTTACTATTGTGAATCAATGGATCACTATTTTTTCAAGGGGAAATGAACCACTTGGCCACCAGGGAAAAAAAAAAAAAAAAACAGACACAAATTAAACCCAATGAAGAGGGGGGCTTCACCTCCTACACCCCCCCGACTAAATATACCAACTCCGGCATCGTACTATACTGGGGAAAGGGCAAAGTTCACCCTGGTGGCCAAGTGTTTCATTTTCCCTTAGAAAAAAATACCATTCACAATAGTAAGGTTTTGGTGAAGTTGTCTCGCGTTCTTAAACTTCAGGTAAATGTAAATTTGATTAATGAAAATAGATCCATACAAATATATATATATATATATATATATATATATATATATATATATATATATATACAGATAGTAAGGGCAAATAGTCAAAAGGAAAATAATTTTTTTATTTTGCTGGCTGCTGGATTGTTTTGTGTACAAGATCACCATACAGCGAGGTCTGAGAACTTGCCCTTTCCCTGCTGCTTTGCAGTCTTGGAGTTGGTGTATGTAATTTGTAGAGGATGTGTGGAGGTGTGGGGGGTTGCCCCCTTGGCTTAAAATAGTGTTTTCTTTCCATTATTTTGGGATTCAGTCTAAAAATAGCAATCTTTTTTCATTTAATGTTTTGAGCATTCACTGTTTCTTGAGACAATCATATAAACATATATGGGTCCTGTACACTTTACTGACTATTCAGTTGTTCAAAAAATGAAATGTTTGGACATTTTGATGAACATTCACATTGCCGAATGTCTGTGTTGGGAAGTGCCCATGTTGCCAAAAGAGGAAAATGGGTTTGTATTAGGGGTGTTAGTTTCTGTGAGTATGACTGCAAGCTAGTTAGGGTTTGGAGTGTGTGTGTGTGTGTGTGTGTGTGTGTGTGTGTGTGTGTGTGTGTGCGTGTGTGCGTGTGTGCGTGTGTGCGTGTGTGCGTGTGTGTGTTTATGTGTTAGTGTTAGAGCTAGGGTTAGGTAATGGGAAATATTTAGTGTTTTGTGTGTGTGTTTGTATGTGTATATAGTGGGTGTTTATGCTACTTTGTGTAGTAGTGCTATAACAGAAAGTTTTTGCTAAGGTTAAGTGTACGGTTAAGGGCAGGGTCCCAGTGTCCACTTTAGTAATGTGTGCTTACCCTAAAACTTTCCCATCCCCTAACCCTGACCCTGCACCTTACCTTAGAAAAACTCTTTCTGTAACAAACCACTAGTCATACAAATTAGGGTGTTGTAAAAAGGTTTTTGGTTTAAAGATTGCAAAAGGAATTTGTTTTCTTTTTGTGATTTTTTTGTAGGTTCAGTATTTAGTGTTTTTTACCAATGTGAATATTCAAAAAGTTTTTGCAGATGTCATGTTTTCAGTATTTTGACATTTTGAATATCTGCACTATAATTCTCTATCTATCTACCTATCTGTCTATCAATCTACCTTTGCCTCACTACTAGAGGAAGTGCATGTTACATGGTATACTTCTTTCTAGTAAAGCCCCGGTGTTGGAAGCATATCTAAAGTGTCTGGTTAGTTTATCAGTTTATCATGCATCCGGATGAATAAATAAATGTTAGATGGTGACACAGGTGAAAAAATATGCCTATAGAAGTGAACAAATAAACTTATTTTGAGAGTTTATGTGTTTACTAGTACAGAAGTATAATTTGCAGTTACGAAAATTGCAACAATCAGGAATTCTATGCCTGCAAGAAAACTGGATGTCTTAGATCCAAATGTTGATTTCTTTTTAACTGCAAGCAGAATAAAGTCTGAAACAGCAGAGTGTACCACAATTCTGCAAACCAGTGAGGATGAAGCCTTGAAGGTATTTGACATGTTTGCCTTTCAATAAAAGGAGACTGCATGAAAGGAGGACGTGTGTAGTAAAAAAACAAAACATTTTTTTCAAGGATTTCTAAAAAAGAGATACAAGAGTGTTCAAAAAATGTCCATGTAGTTGAAAAGAAACATGAAAATGAGATTTTTGTCTGTATTTTTACAATGAAAAGGGCTGATAGTTTGAAGTCCGAAAATGCATCAGAAACAGTGATACAACAGTGCAAGTTAGGAAGAAAATGCAAGTTTTTTTTATTCTTTTTGCTTCCGTACCTGCTAACCATAAAGCCCCTCCCTACTGGTCTTGAGTCCCTTTCTTGGCTTGCTGCTGAAGAGTCCCCGGGGATGTGAAGGCAGAAATTGACTGGAGATGCCAATATTTAGGCATCATGGAGGTGTTTTGCATTCTTGCTATCATCCCAAGAATAAAAACGTTTCTAACTAAGGCCCTAACCATTCCCTTTATAGCTGATATGTACATCTGCATCACTCTGGGATCATATATACCCTTTTTACACATCAAGCAATATGTTAATGAAGGTTACTGTCAATCAGTTTGGAACACCAAGCCCAAGTTCTCAATCTTTCCCATTTCTGGTGCCATGAAAGCGTTCCCTTGCTAAGTTGCTGTTGGGAAGCCACCTCTCCCTTTCCCAGGATGGGTAGGCCAGTTTCAGCCACTCACTCCCAACCTGCCCTGCCTGGCTGTTCCAGTACCTGAGCCTCTATTCTAACTTGGGTAATCTGGGTCGTAGTCAGGGTTTCATCCTTCTCTACACGCCTGAGCAAGAAATATAGGAATTAATCACTGAAGTGATGAATGTAAATTAAGATACAAGCATAATGTGTGATATTTTCTTCAAATATGTTAACCACTGAAGTTAAAAGGCACAAAAAGACAGCTGAGTACACTTTGTTAACAGATTTATCTAAAATACTGCACAGAGACAAAGCCTAATCAAAAACCACCAGAAAGGCTAAAAAAAATCAGTCTTATTTTTTCAATGAAGAAATAAGTTGTATCCATGGCTTATAGTTTAGAGCTAACAAACCAAAAATCTTACAGTCATCTGAAAAGACAAGTGCTTGACTGAATACATTAATCACATATGAGAATATGGGAATAGTAGCATTCAAAGAAAGAGCAAGCAAATAAATGGTTTAGAGTTGTGATGTATGCATTTCATACCACAACAATAATCCAGAGCAGAAATGACAGCATTCCAAATACCAGTCATTCATGATGTTGAATGGTTACACACCTGTTAAAGTTTAAGGAAGCTGTCTTTGTGATATACATGTGGATTATTATTCCAAGTACCTTGACATAAACTAATAGACACAAATATTGAAAATCTAGGGCAACACAGTGAATAGTGTTGTCACCTCACAGCAAGAAGTTTCCGGTTCAATTCTCATCTGAAGTGGCTTATGTGCAGAGTCTACATGTCCTCCATGTGTTCGCGTGGGTTTCCTCCAGGTGCTGCAGCTTCCTCCCACATTCTAAAGAAATGCAGTAGGTTCACTGGACACTCTAAATTGGCCATAGGTGTAAGTGCATGTGTGGTGTGGAAGAACTACCATGGCAGGACTAGCCATCTGGCGGTGTAAACCTTGGCTCTAGATGATTGTCACTGTTGAAGTCACACCCCGACCTCATGAGCAAAAATAGGAAAAAGGGGTTATGGATGGATTGAAAATCTAATTTGTTATGCAGTTTTATCAACGTTTATAGTATTTAATATGCAGTCTGTATAGCTGAAGTATAGTTTAGTATGTCTGAAAATACAAAATAAACAACCACACAAGTGGTAAAACGGAACTTCAAAGTTTTAATAAAATACAAATATAACACGACTAAGCACTTCCACCCTTATGACAAACGGGCATCAACAGAGTCAAACTTCCATAAAACAATATCATTTAAATACAAAATATGTTAACAAGACAACGTTAATTAAGTGATGTCATCACTTAAAACCTTAATCATTTAAAAACACAGTAACAATGAAACTTTAAACTCATACATAAATAAAACTTCCACATGTAAAAACATTCTACTATTAACAATCTTGAATAATACAACATTTAAATATTAATAAAAATTATTAATAAAACCACAAACTAGTTAAATCTGGTTAGCCCTTTGCTTTAATATAGCTGCAGCAGAAATGCAATCATTAATACCAGACTCATTCTTAGCATTTAATCTCAATTGCCATTTTGTTTCCCTTATTTCGACTTCAACTTTAGGATCAGCTCCCCTGTCACTAGAATTTACTTTATCAATTATAAAGAAAATAAATATTCTAAAATTAATACAGACTGTACTGTGAACATACAATGCACTGCTAAGTTTCTTTTATTTCTTATACCCCTAATATGTTCAGCTATCCTGTCCCTTAGTCTCCGGGTGGTTTTCCTCCACATAAAATCCTAGGCATACTGTGCATATGGCTATATATACCACCATCCTCGTATTACAATTGCACCTACTGGGACATTGTAAGGTTCTATTATAACCTACAATAGAGACTTAGGGACCATTATTAATAAACTTACAGTACCTGGAAGTTCCATATTTATACACATTAGATCTGTGGAGGTTTAGTTTTTTAGCTCTTTGACTTTCCAACATAACTTTTAAATTTCTCCCTTACTATAAGCTATTTTAGGTTTTATCCCTAGTTTGGATTTCACTTCTGAATTAAAATTTAAATCACAGACTATATTAAGTTTTGAGACAAAAAGGGGTGCATCTTGGTTATAATTAATAACCATCACATCATTACCATAGAACTACTGCCACTTAAATGTATACATTCTACAGCTTTCAATATGGGGGCAATGGTTGTTTCCCTTTTCTTAAAAATATAATTCCTAATTTTCACCAATAATTTCATAGGGTACCCCCTGTTCCTAAACATTCCAATTAAGGTGGCCATCTCTTCACAAAACCTGTCATTGTCATTTATTAATCTCGACAACCTAACCATTTGTCCTTTTGCCACACTTTTTTTCTGGTGTGGTGGATGACAACTATCATAATGGAGAAGCATGTTGGAATAGGTCTTTTTTCTAAAAATACTAGACGATAACCCATCCCTCACATTATCTTTTTTCAAAAAGATGTCCAAAAAATCTATTTCCCTTTCATGAATCCTATATGTAAACCTAAAAAAGGAGGTAGTATTATTCAAATAGCTTAAAAAATTCTCTATCTCATCAACCTCCCTTGACCACAAAATTAAAATCTCAAACATTTCAAGATTTTGGGCATATGGGAGGATGAAAATACATAACATTTTTCCAATTCTGATAACACCAGGTTCGCAAATATGGGAGCACATTTTGCCCCCATAGCTACACCCATCGTCTGCTGAAAAAATTCTCCCTCAAAAAAAAAAAGGGAATAGTTTTCTAAAACTATTTCCATTAATTCTGCCAAAAAATTCATTTTGGTGTTGTTTATACTTTCGCACCCCATCAAACTGTGGCAAAACAAAGTCTAAACCTGTATCATGGGGTGTAACCAAAAAAAGATTGACCGCATCTATTGCAAGGAAAACAAATTTATCATTGCTATTGAAGCTCCTCAACAATTCCAAACAATGCTAAGAGTCCCGTAATATGTATACCTTATTTTCTACAGCAACTTTGGAATACCTATCTATTTAAGCTAACGGTTTAGTTTTTGACTCCCTTGCCACCACTATTGGCCTAAAAGGTGGATCATATTGATTCTTATGAATTTTTGTTATTCCAAAGACAACAGAAATCAAAGGATTTCCACCATTAAATAATCTAGTTCTATGGTTTCGATAATCCCTTGACAAAGTGCATCAAGCAATGCCAGGTCTATCTTTGCATATGCCCTATTTATTTCATTAATAGAAAGTGTCTCATAGATATTACACATTTTGCAAACAATCAAAATTGTGCCATATTTACTACACCCCCACCTTTACCTGTTTTCATAATTCTATAGTCCTTGTTAGTGGTCAATTCTTTCAAAACAATTCTTTCTTCATAGGATAAATTGTCACTAAACCTGGTGTGCAAATTTACTATTTTCCTAAACTCACTCTCACACATCCATTCATAGGGCACTACTAATGGATTATATGGAGGAATAAAAGTACTTTTCTGCTTCATAATATTAACATTGCTAAACACATCCATTTGATTTGAAACAAACAAATGCAAATGTAATTGCCTTGTAAATAATTTCTGGTTGATCAACTTTGCAATATCAGTTTTAAAACATGGAACAAATTTAATTTTATTTATTTTATTTTACATTTGTTTACCGGGAAGGTCCGACTGGACAGAGTTGTCCCTTTTTGGCGGAGGCCCGGGGAGAAAAGCTCCAGAACAATTGCTAACATACCATACATAAGATATTTACACATTCAGTTATAAAAATATAGCAGACAATAACATATGATTGCATAAAATATTTACATAAGCATAGTGGTTTAGGCATATAATTAAAGGTATAGCAAAACCTTTACTCAATAAACAAAAATGCTCAACTTTAAATGATACGGCTTTACGGACGTTTGATGATGCCCATTTGTCATAAGAGCGAAAGCACTTCGTTGTATTGTACTTGGAGGGTCCGTTTTACCACTTGTGTGGTTATTTATTTTGTATTTTCGAGTTTGCTAGCCTTCTTGGCTGGTTTTACAGGTTACTAGTTTAGTATGTTACCCATTTAAGTCTCTAATTAATAGATCTACAGTACTCAGGAAGTTGGAAGGAGACAAAGGTATAAATTGTAAGGAAGTGTCAAGTTTTTGTATTATCTTCGAATGTACATTTACTACATTGTAATGGGAAGCTGTAGTATGATTCTTTAGTTGGATTTATTGTAATACACTTGATAAGGGGTGCAGCCCCCTGCTATTAATTTGTAATTGGCATTAACTTCAAAAACGTGTTGAATTTCTTTACTGAAATTATAAAGCTGTATAGTGTAATTTACTGTAGGCTGAGTACATTGAGATGATGATTTGTATTATAACTATTATTTTTTTCTAATTGAATGGGGTGATGCATACAAGTTGAAGATGCTGACTTATGTTACATATGAATGTGATGCAGAAATATTTAAATGTAGGGAGTGCACAGACGTTCTCTACCCTACATAAATGCTAACATTGCTGATGTAACTGTCTAATTTGTAAATACTTCTGTGTGGCAGATGCAGGGGGGGTGTATGTAGTGAAGCACTTTTATTATGTAGTTGATTAAAGTATTTAAGTAATTGGTTTGTTGCTTACTATATTGTTTATTGCTATCACTACATTTTCTTTGCATTTCATTAGGGGGAATACATTGATGTATCAATGGGACTTTTATCTATATATATATGTATTATCTCTCTCTCTCTCTCTCTCTCTCTCTCTCTATATATATATATATATATATATATATATATATACACATATATATATATATATATATATATATATATATATATATATATAGATCCATATCAGATCCACGAAAACACATTTCCTTGATGACCAAATCACCAAGACTACATCCCAGACACCACACATCCCTGACAATGGTAAGTATAAGTATTATGGAATGGAATGTATTCCTGTTTCCACAATACAACTAAAAAACAAAAACTAACATGTGTATAGCAGGGGGGGCTGCTTAAATATATCAACTCCAAGATTGCACCACATTGCAGAAATGGGAATACATCCCGTTCCACACTACTCACCATTGTCGGCGATCTCCTTCGTTGGCGATGTGGTCTCAGTGATCTAGTCATCGGGGAAGTGTGGTTTTGTTGATCTGACAGGTTCCTATATATATATATATATATATATATATGGATTCATTTCAGAATCTCAAAATTCCAAAACATCGAATTTCATATGACTGAGAGCATATGATCATTGTTTTGGAATACTGAAATTCCAAAACAAATCCAAAAAAAAAAGAAAAAAAACAACAATTTAAATGTTTCTGCAGCCCCCCTGCACCCCCACACCCCCACTACTTAAATATTCCAACATAAAGATCGTACTACAGTGAGGAAAAGGGCAGATCTCCGTTCACAGTGTCGGGATTCCGAAAGTTTGATCATATGGTCTCAGCTATATGAAATTCAATCTTTCAGGTTTTCGGCATTGTGAAGTGGTCCCTATATATATATATATATATATATATATATATATATATATATATATATATATATATGTGTGTGTGTGTGTGTGTGTGTGTGTGTGTGTGTGTGTGTGTGTGTGCGCGCACCTCTCTCTCTCTCTCTACATATATATATATATATATATATATATATATATATATATATATATATATATATATATAAAAATTTCTATCAGATTATCGAACGTCCAGAAATTCAGAATTCATAAGGCCGAGACCATATGATCAAATTTTCGGAAGTTCGAGTGTTAAAAAATAAATAAATAAATAAACAAAAACTTTGGTTTTTTTTTTATGTTTTTGCAGGGGGGCAAGACCCCCTGTGTCCCCCACACCCCTTGCTAATTAAATATACCAACTCCTTAATCGCACTACAGTGAGGAAAAGGGTAAATTCCCCGATCCATCCTGTATGGCGATCTCCTTTGAGAACTTTCAAACTTCTGAAAATTTGATCATATGCTCTTGGCCATATGAATTTTGATTTTCCTGATGGTTGATAATCTGATAGGGATATATATATATATATATATATATATAATGTATACACACACACACACACACACACACACACACACACACACACACACACACACACACACACACATATGTATATACAAGGAAGTACACAGCTGGAAATGTATCTGAGTGGTCAGGGCATCTTCAATTTGTTCCAGTCAGGAATAAGGGCTAGGCAGAGTACTGCGATAGCTCTCACCAGAATTGTAAATGACCATCATTTCAGTGCTATTACTCGGTTCTGGTCCTTCTTGATTTATCATTGGCATTTCATTTGCTGGCCATTCTATTTTTCAGGACTGACTGGTACATTACTGTGGTATCTGTTGAATCATCTATGACTGGTTTGCTTTACTTCTATCTGGTTGTACCCAGAGGCTGGTTTCAGGGAAGAATTCCTCCTCCTCCCGCTTACTGGTTTGTCATTTTACACAGGACTCCATTCTTGGTCCCTTGCTGTTTACCATTTATTTTTTTGCTAGAAGATGATATTATTCATTTAAGAGGTTTAAGATACCATTGCTATGCTGATGATATGATATCTGTCATTCCACAGGATTCTGTCTGCCCTTCATTCCCTTTCACATGATCTGGAACTTACCCTTGAATAGATGATGATCACCAAGATCAGCAGGTTGGTCCTTTCCTAATACTTGACTCAAGCCCCAAACAGGGTATAAATAGGCTGGAGGGCTGTTATCCTGATGAAGGAAAACTGGGTTAGTGGGATGGAAAAAGGGAAGCCACTGTGCCGATCTTATGGATTCATGCACACAAAGAAAAAAGAAGTGCTATGAGGCAGCAGCGTTTACCACATACCACTGTGGCATTCTGATGTTACTCAGCACAGTAATATATCTAGTATGCACTCTACAAATCAGTTTTTACATTTGGAAAAAAATGCTATGATATAAGAAACAGATTTCCATAGAGCTGGACCCACAATAATATTGAAATTGCATATTAATTCTTGAAAATGTAGAGCATTGCTGTTAACGTCTTTTGTTTGGCCCTAATTCCAGACAGTTACAACTCTGCAGGTATTACTGCATTGTGGAAGAAGTTGTTCTGCATGTCTGTTGTCACAGTAAGCACATTATCAGTTTTTCCACAAAGTTTGAAGGTTATAAGTGGCACAAGTGGGACAACATATGGTACAAATGCAGTTTAAAGCAAGAGTTACAGAACTGATTTTTAAAATGACTAATATATTCATCGATTGCCGTATTAATCCAGCTTAACACTGCTGGTGCTTGGTGACCATTCAAGTCATTTAACCTTGCACATTTTTTGGCAACTAAGGAATTCAACAGCAAACCACATTTTCTTAGTAAAGACTGTTTATCTGAACAACCTTTCTAATTGGTTTTGCATTTCATCAGGAATCTGAGGATGTGTCTCAGTACAAGGCAGAGGACAGGTTGCCGTGTAACAGCTTTGGTCAGGTTTATGGATAAGCTTCATCAGTATATACATGTGCAGATTACAGAGAAAGTGGTCTCTGGGGCATGAGAGTAAAGCACAGCTGTCACAGATGGACAGTTTCTCATCTTGCCAGTGACCTCAGGTCAGATTGCATGCAACAGTGCACTGCCAGCGGGAGGCTGGAACTGCAGAAATGACACACATCTTCTGAGTGGTAAATGACATTACTGCTTGTTCCACTGGGTGCTGTGAGTTTACAAGCTACACTAGCCGATGCTGGAACAAACAATAATTCTATCTGCTTCCCCACCGAGAGTTTTATTGACTGCCCTGCCTCTGTTCAATGTACAAGGCAGGCAAGTTAAGGCTAGGAGCTGCTAATAAATGTCATTACCACACTTCATGTTCAAGGAAAGTGACCCTAAGCAAGTGTTCTTGAGATAAGCTTGAAAAGAATCATTTGAGCCTAATGGGCCTACCTATTTAACAGATTAATAGAATAAAATAAATATATAACTATTGATGGGCTAATATGGTCCTACCTAGTTAACAGATTAAGAGAATAATATAAATATATAACTATTGATGGGCTAATATGGTCCTACCTAGTTAACAGATTAAAAGAATAAAATAAATATATAACTATTGATGGGCTAATATGGTCCTACCTAGTTAACAGATTAATAGAATAAAATAAATATATAACTATTGATGGGCTAATATAGTCCTACCTATTTAACAGATTAATAGAATAAAATAAATATATAACTATTGATGGGCTAATATAGTCCTACCTAGTTAACAGATTAATAGACTAAACTAAATATATAACTATTGATGGGCTAATATGGGCCTACTTAGTTAACAGATTAATAGAATAAAATAAATATATAACTATTGATGGGCTAATATACTACAGTGAAAGAATAATTTCTGTGGGACATGGAATGGCAGAATGTAAGCATCAGGCATGGGCCTCAATGGTGACAAACTATTTATTTTGTTAAATGTGTAACAGGTTTAAGAGATTATGCAGTGAAACATGGATATTGTATGAATGTTTCTGTTTACAATTCTAAACAAATCTTTACCTTAAAGCTTCGTAGGTTTCACCTGAAGCCATCACTACTCGTTTTACTTTAAGTAGCTAACATTTTCAGCATGTGGGTTTGTCTACTGATACCACAAGTCTGATTTGAACCAGCAGTTTAGACATTTCAAGGATCTTTTAGCTCTTTTTGCATTCAAGAAATATGATAGAATGTGTATGTTTTTTCTAGAAGTATTTTTTTTTTGTTATAGATAAGCTCCTATGTGTTATATTTCCAAAAAAGATTATTTGAAAGAAAGAGCTTTGAGAAAACCATTAGCATGGGAATACTTTGCCAGGTCCCATTCAGAATGCCGAAATTCAAAACTTCGAAACCCATATGATCGCAGACCATATGTTCGAAGTTTTGAAATACTGATATTCTGAACCGGAAATCGCATACAGTGCGGACTGGGAGATTTCTCTTGTTCTTGCTGTAGTGCGATTTCGGAGTTGGTATATTTAAGTAGGGGGAGTGTGGGGGTGCAGGCCTGCTATACACAGTTTAATGTGTGTTTTTTTTATTTTTATGGGTCTAGTTCACATTTTCAAACATTCAAATGTTCGATCATATAGTCTTGGCCATATGAATTTTGAACATCTGAGCGTTCGGTTATGTAAAGTAGACCCACTTTGCCCACAGCATGTGTATGTTGTTTGTTTGTTGTAATCGCTTTGGCAGGCTTTCTTCACACTCATGGTGTGCTGACTTCTTCACACCTGCTGATTGCTGGACAACATACAATACCACAAACTGAATTTATGATTCTCTTTGAATGTATTATTTTAAAGTATAACTCTAGATATAGTTAACATTTTAATAGATTTTGCAGATAACCACCAGATGCCTTTTACAGTTGTAAAGGACATTTAGATCTAGCCATCATTTAGTTCACTGTGTGCATCAATAACTGCCCAAAGGCACAGCATTCTGTATTATAGCATTGCTTTTGCTGACCTATTTTCACTGGCAGATGTAATGGCATTGGACACATGCACAGTTCCTAAGCAATTATTGAATGTATGGCCACACAGAAACATATTTAAATGAACAGAGTATCACCCATGTGTCCTTATTGCAACATGCTCTTCTCACACTCATTAGCTGATGCCAGTGTGAGAGGTGAAACACCATTAAAGAACAGTTACTGACATTATATTATCTACTGCATTGCACATAAACATTTCTTCTTTAATTAAAAAAGCTACCAGAGTACAGTTCAAAGAATCATGTTTTAATGATTTTAAACACTTTGAATTACTGCAGATTCTCTTGCCATGAACTGCTTTGATTTTAGTCTCACCAAAGCAAACCCAAATATTTTATTTAATCATTTGCAAAAACTGAAAGTTAACCTCATCTAACTGATGTTTCATTAATTCTTAGAGGCACTAAATGAATTAAATATTTCTTATTTCTTATGAAAATAATGCAGCAAATCACAAAGTAGGCAAAATGACAGCTTCCAAGCCTGCAGAATACAGGTATTTCCACATAATATATTTTACATATATGCATTACTGATCAAGTTTTGTTTTTGAGGACTTTATTATATCACAGTTTAAGGTGGAGGTGGGATTACATCAAGGATCAGCTCTGAGCCCTTTCTTATTTGCAATGGTGATGGACAGGTTGACAGACAAGATCAGACAGGAGTCCCCGTGGACTATGATGTTTGCAGATGACATTGTGATCTGTAGTGAGAGTAGGGAACAGGTGGAGGAGATCCTGGAGAGGTGGAGATATGCTCTAGAGAGAAGAGGAATGAAGGTTCAGCAGGACTAAGACAGAATATATGTGTGTGAATGGGTGAGGATGCAGGGAGTAGAGGTGGTGAAGGTGGATGAGTTTAAATACTTAGGATCAACAGTTCAGAGTAATGGTGAGTATGGAAGAGAGGTGAAGAAGAGAGTACAGGCAATATGGAGTGGGTGGAGAAGAATGTCAGGAATGATTTGTGACAGATGAGTACCAGTAAGAGTAAAAGGGAAGGTCTACAAGAGGGTAGTGAGACCAGCTATGTTATATGGGTTGGAGACAGTAGCACTGACAAAAAAGCAGGAGTCAGAGCTGGATTTGGCAGAGTTAAAGATGTTAAGATTTGCACTGGATGTGACGAAGGTGGACAGAATTAGGAATAATTATATTAGAGGGTCAGCCCAGGTTGGAAGGTTTGGAGACAAAGCCAGAGAGGCAAGATTATGTTGGTTTGGACATGTGCTGAGGAGGGATGCAGAGTATATTAGGAAAAAGATGCTAAGGATGAAGCTGCCAGGTAACAGGAAAAGAGGAAGGTCTAAGATAAGATTTATGGATGTGGTGAGAGAGGACATGCAGGCAGTTGGTGTGACAGAGCAAGATGCAGAGGACAAGAAGAAATGGAAACAGATGATCTGCTGTGGCGGCCCCTAATAGGCGCAGCCGAAAGAAGAAGAAGAAGTTCCTTAAAAAATATACTGTTTGTATGCACCACTGCATACATGGAACTACTGATAGATTGGATAGGTAATTCTAAGAGTGTATGGCATTCACTGACTATGAAAACAATGCAATTAAGCATTCTAAACATAACATGCATCTTCCACATTTGAATGCACCTTTGTTACAGACTCACTGATTTCAGTTTTCATTTTAGAAAATGTTGGGTTAGATCTGCATTTGAAACTCCTGCTTGCTGTTCCCATCAGTTTGTCTGCTGTGGTTTATCTTATGTGAGATGTGTGTATTTATAGTCATTCACTCTCTATCTACAACATGCAAAAAGGCAAAAACAGCACCAATAAGTTACTGACAGCCCCCAGAAATTATCTGAAGGTGAAACCTGTAAAATCTAATGTAAAAACATTATACAGAGTGGCCTCCAGTTTATATGAGATTTTTCATTCTCAACAACTCTAGATAAATTCACAGCTTCCTCTGGAAACCAGAAGAGTATCAATGCAAAACAGTGTAAAACCAGTATTACCCATCATTGCTGCCTTTTTAGTACTACTATAACTACAATGCTAAGACACAAACATATAGAAACAGATTCTGTTGAAAAGTAAAGACTGTTTGATTCACCTAGTCTATCTAATTTGGTGCCTACCTGATTGATACATTGGAGCCCTCACTTAACCAAAGCATATTTTATTTTGTATCCCACTGCTCATAAATATCTTAACTTTGACTCATATTTTTTTTAATTCTGTTACTGTTTTTGACTGCACTATTATTTTTTTCCTTTCAGGTTACTTTATTATCAACAGCCTTTTCTGTGAAATAATGCTTCCTTATATTTCCCTTGAGTTTCTTGCTTTAGACATTCAGATTATCTACAAGTGTAGTTCTGATATGCCTACATTGGTCTTCAACCATGGGCTCACTTTCCGTTCTTTTGTCAGCATCATGCATGTTAAACTCTTGTGGCTTCTGTAGTTATGGATCCTAGTACAGACTAGACACTATTTTGTTACCCTTCTGAGCTACCGTTAATTTGTGTGTGCACTCAGAATGATGAGGGTCCCACTAATGATAGCATCAGACTGCGCTGATCTGTATTTATAACTATATATAAAGGCCTATTTTTATAAAGCTATGGTGCAGCTTGGTCTAGTTCAGAATCAGCTAAGATCTTGAAAAAATAAGCCATGCTGATATTCTACAGATATTATATGGGGCAGGAAATGATTTTCTCCTCTTCTGACTCCTGTATTCCTTGAAACTACTTGTGAATTCCATTTTCTAACTCCTTTGCATTTTGAGATTGTAATTATGTCTCCAAAGCAGTTTCAATGTAATCCATAAAGTTCATTAGAAAAAATGGATCTATATAAAACTCTTCTAGAACTATATTTTTAAATAGCTTAGTCTGAGTATAAAGTATGCAAAAGAACAGTGTGACAGAACCTAACAAAATGTCTTACTTCTAAGGGAAACTTTGCAACATTATGTACCAAATAGTAACATGCTTCACTGGAAAGGTTACACATAAAAGGAATGACAAATGGGCATTTAATCAGAGAGGAAAGTAAATGCAGACAAGTTTTGGAAAAGGCTGCTGACAATCAGAATGACTGGTGCGGATGGATAACAGAAATATTAAAACATACTCCATACCCCATTAGCATCCATAATACTCAATGGGAAAACAAAGCAGCTATATGCTTTTAAGTAAATGTACTACAAAGTAATTTCTCTTTGAGTTCTTCAGTACCTTTCTAAGTACAGATGTGCTTTTTTAATATAAGTATATCTTCTTGCTGGCCTGTGTCAGTTTCTTAGATCCACTGATCAGTTTGCTCTGCTACTGTCTTTGGAGAAAAGCTAGGATATACAAATGCTAAATAGGGAACTAAGTCAAAGGCTTTGTTGAAGTCTAGACAGATTATATCTATAGGGACTAACTGCCTACCTCCCTGCAAATCCAGTCACATGTGCAGGAAGAGGTTAATCTGACAAAATTGTCCTGTTGTGAATCCATGTTGCAGTTTACCAACAGCCCATTCTGCTCCAGGAAGCTTATTTTGTCCATTACCGGTCCCAGTCTCACTGGTTTGTAATTCCCTGTCCAGCTCCTTACTTACCTGTGTCTTTTGATATGCTGAACTTCAGCAATTCCAGGTACTGTGCCATATAACAAACACACACACACACACACACACACACACACACACACACACACACACACACACACACACACACACACACACACGCACACATATACA
Organism: Protopterus annectens; assembly: GCF_019279795.1. Classification (NCBI taxonomy): domain Eukaryota; kingdom Metazoa; phylum Chordata; order Ceratodontiformes; family Protopteridae; genus Protopterus; species Protopterus annectens. Next base: position 860,022,225 of record NC_056747.1, on the reverse strand, counting down.
GTGATACATAAGGACTGAGTGCATAGACATGAACACTGTCCCAGGCAAATTTAGAGGTTTCATTTGCAATACACTGCGACACCTGCTTTTGCAAACTAGGACATACTTCCATCTAAATATATTTTTATTCAAATGCCTACACCAGACTCTTCAACTAGACTTGAAATATGCTGTCCATCTTGGCAAAGCAAGCAATTTAGAAAGAACTTGAGTCACCTGTTCACATGCAGATGGAGCAGTCATCCAACAGCTTCCAAAAGGACAGAGGGATTTATTTTGCAATGATGGGGTAATGATTCCAAAGTCAGTTACCTAGATAAAAAATAGGCTCATTTAAGGGAAGGGTGTTTAAGAGCCTGTGCACAAGGGTAGGATTAAGAAGAGAGATTTTCAGCAAAACCATCACTTGGGTGGTTACATAATATTAGTACATGGTGTGTGCAGTAATGTACACGTTTTACAGAACATGTGCAGTGTGTGTGATAGTTCCTGTGTAGTACACACATCTACTGTAAAGTACACATTTATAGAACATGTACAGTGTATGTGCTAGTTCCTGTGTTGCACACACATCTACTGTAATATATACATTTATAGAACATGTGCAGTGTATATGCTAATTCCTGGGGAGTACCCACATCTACTGTAATGTACACATTTATAGAACATGTGCAGTGTGTGTGCTAGATCCTGTGGAGTACAAACATCTACTGTAAAGTACATGTTTAGAGAACATGTGCAGTGTGTGTGCTAGTTCCTCTGGAGTGCACCCATCTACTATAATGTGCACATTTATAGTACATGTGCAGTGTATATGCTAGTTCCTGTGTTGCACACACATCTACTGCAAATTATACATTTATAGAACATGTGCAGTTTATCTGCTAGTTCCTGTGTTGCACACACATCTACTGTAATGTACATGTTTATTGAACATGTGCAGCGCATGTGCTAGTTCCTGTGTTGTACACACATCTACTGTAATGTACATGTTTATAGAACATGTGCAGTGTATGTGCTAGTTCCTGTCTTGCACACACATCTACTGTAATGTACACATTTATAGAACATGTGCAGTGTATGTGCTAGTTCCTGTGGAGTACAAACATCTACTGTAATGTATATGTTTAGAGAAAATGTGCAGTGTGTGTTGCTAGTTGCTCTGGAGTACACACATCTACTGAAATGTGCACATTTATAGTGCATGTGCAGTGTATGTGCTACTTCCTGATTTGCACACACATCTACTGCAATGTACATGTTTATAGAACATGTGCAGTTTATCTGCTAGTTCCTATGTTGCACGGGTATCTACTGTAATGTACACATTTATAGAACATCTGCAGTGTATGTGCTAGTTCCTGTGTTGCACACACATCTACTGTAATGTACACAATTATAGAACATGTGCAGTGTATGTGCTAGTTCCTGTGGAGTACACCTTTGTGCTGCCTTAAATTCATACAGCAAGTGATCATGTTTAGAAGTGCTACTGACTACATGTACTTATTTTATTAATGTGATAATGTTATCAAAACTACACTTCCAACAAGTTGGAAAATAGTCCAACCCACATGTGCAGCACCCATTTCTGATCAGAAATAAAATAAATGAGTATGTGAGTGGAAGCATCAAACTAATCACGACATCAGCTGATAACTGCATAAGCAAAGTTTCAGTGGGAAAACTAATGCAATTGGTGTTTATGAACAATAAAAAAAGTTTATTAGTGGATTCATGGGAAAATGATTGATATATATCTTTTGAGGCAGAACAATTCTTATGAAAGTGAGTACAGTGCTTTTTGTTTAAGAGTGATTTCAGGATTATAAAGCACAAGCTAACTGAATTAACCATTAAGGTTTCCAGTGTTAATACTACTAAAATTAATACCACCACCACCATCATCTTCACCATCATCAACCCCTTTTTTCCATTTCTACATGAAGTCATGGAATTGAGGGAATTGTTGCCAGATCTCTCGATTCAGTGTCACCCTTCTACCATCTTCAACAGTCATAACTAATATGAAAAATGAAGTCAAACAAACCAGGAACTACCTGCTGAAACAGAAATGACCACCGACAAAACCATTTAAAAACTGTATTAAACTTTATTGGTTAAGCGCTTAACCAATCAAGTTTAATACGGTTTCCAAATGGTTTTGTCAGTGGATGTTTCTGTTTCAGCAGGTAGTTCCTGATCTTCAAGAGTCACGCCTGAAGGTCACAGGTCTTCTCTCGCTCTATTCATCCATCTCTTGGCTGGACATCCTTTTTCCTCTTGTCTTCTTTCGGTGTCTCCTTTACCATATTTTCATTTGCATTCCTGCACATGTGACTGAAACACTGTAATCTCTTTCCCTTGATCTTCTCTGTCATTGGAGCTACTTTAGCTCTGATGTTCATATTTCTTCGTCTGTGTATATCCTACTATCCATCTCATGTACTTCATTTCCATTATCTCAGACTTCCTTAATTACTTTGCCGTTACTGCCCAGGTGTCTGTGCCATATAACATCTCTGGTTGCACCACTGTTTTGTACACCATACTTTTCAGCTTCATTGGCATTCTTCTGTTGCACACTACACCAGACAACTCAATGCCAATTGGTTGCAGCTCCATCAATACTTTCTTTAACCTCCATATTCAGACTTTACTTTTTATGAACCACCCCTCCCAGAAACTTGAAATCATTCACCTGTTACACTATTTTACCCTCCTAATCTCAATTTTCAGATTCTTCTTATTTCTCTCATTTGCTGCCATGACAACCATTTTGTCTGTACTAAGTTTCATCTCATGTGCCTTCGGTTTTGTATTTCAGTCCCTATCATTTGCTGAAGTTCCTATTCAGTGTCTGGTTGTAGTGCCTCTTCGTCTGCATACAACAGCTTTGTTGATCTGTCCTCCCACATGTTTGCTAATGTAGTCCATCACCAGTATGAACAGGAGTGGGCTTAGAGATGAATCCTAATGTATACCCACTCTTGCTGAGAATCCCTGTGTGAGTCTGAACACTATTCATACTTGTGTCATTGGGTCCTTGCACATAGCCTGCAGCAGTTCTGCTAATGTTTCTAGGTCTTCAGACCTTTGCAGGACTGCCAAAATGAGGTTTCTTGGGATCATACATATGTTTTATCCAATTCTAGAAATGTCCAATTAGATTCTTTCCTCTTATCCAACTTCTTGTTCTCCACTGTCTGTCACCCTGCAAACATCAGGCCAGTTGTGTTTCCATCCTGATATTTTTGTATCTCATCTTACTTTCTACTACTCTGCATATTCATTTATCAGTCTACCTCTCCAGCACTTTCATGCAGTGTGACAGGAGTGTGATACTGCTGTATTGCCCACAATTGTGAATGCCCCCTTTGTTAGTGTATACTGACACAAAAATGATTATTCCCCAGCCATCTGCAATACACCTTTCTCTCCATACTAGAAGTAATATTAGGAGCCATTTCTCCCCTAATGCAGCCCACATCTTTATCATATTTGAGGCAGTTTCATGTGAACCTGCTGCTTTCCCTAATTTCATTTTCCTTACTATTCTTTGTATTTCTTCTAGGGTAGATTTTTCTTCCTCTTTCTTTACAGGTTGTGCAGGTGGCAGTATAGCTTTTCCTCTTCATTCGGAAGCTGCTGGAGTTGCTTCCTCTATTTAAATTGATGTCTTCTGGTCTGGTGAGCAGATTATTGCTGGCATCTGTTATTAACTGTGTCTGATGACTATCTTCTTTATCTTTCTGTTATTGCCTTGCAACTTGATACAGCTTCTTTGTGCCATCTGCTGAGCCACTTTCCAGAAGCTGGTATAGTTTCTCTAATGCATTGTTTTTTGATGCTGCAACTGCACTCTTAGCTTTTTGTTCGCCATCCAGAGCTCCTTCTTAACATGGTTTGTCTTTTCCACCTCCTACTTTCTCCTGCACTACTACTTTCTTTTGATAAGTTCTTTGACTTCTGCATTCCACCACCAGCTTTCCTTGGGTCTATATCACTTCATCGAAGTGACACTTCAACAAACGGCATTTCATCGGAAATGCCATTCATCAAATTCCACTTGTGGGGGGGGGCTGCACTGCCCCCTCGTTAATTATATATACCAACTCCGAGATCACACTACAATGGGGAAAGTGCAAATTGCCAATCCTCACTGTACCACAATCTCAGTAGAACAGTTCAACGAATGGCATATTCAATGTAAGTGTACTGAAAATGCTTTTCATTGAACTGTGATGTCCACTTTGAGATTTGATTTTTTTGCTAGGTTTTATGTTCATTAAATGAGCACTGCCTAAAAAAGATACACTGGAGGCAGTAAAAGCTTTTGTCAGTATGAAAAAATTTTCAAACGGGAGAAACAGATCATCTTTTGCAAAGAAAGTTGGACTGTTAATAATTTCTTCTCAGGGTGAGACAAACTGGATCCTCCTGGAAAGACACCAGTTACTTAAGCATCTGTTTAACCTGATTGTCTCCTCTTTAAATTTAGGCATCATTCTCGAGTGGAGGCAGGACAGCACTCACTACCAGTCTTACCCTTGACTGAGGCTTGCATAGCAAACTCCAGCATGTCCTTTCTGCATGCCCTTCAAGGGTCTTTTTGCCAGGTCATTTACTGTCATGTAGACTACTATCATGTTGTAGACATGCTTGCTGTTGAAGAGGGTCTTGAGAGGCTTTGATATGTCTGCAATTCTGGCTCCAAATACATAGCTAAGTATATCTACAGTACTGTTTTGTGTCTTTAAACGGAGGGTTCTGTGCCTCAGTGCCTAGTGGGATTCGTGGTACTGGTTTGTTTTCGTTGTATTGCTTTCTAAGTATAACCCTAGCCATGTCCAGGTACTCCAGAATAACAGTAAGGTATTTATTTACTTATTTTACATTTGTTAACCGGGAAAGTCCGACTGGATACATATCCATTTTCAGCGGAGGCCCGGGGAGAAAAGCTCCATGTTATCTAAGCATTTAGTAACAACAACAATAAAAGTGTAGATATTTAGTAACAAGTAATAAAGTAGGTTACAAGATATTTAAAAATGTAGCAATAGATCTATTTACAAAGTTTTAGTAACCATTAAAGAGAGAAAAATGCAGGTTGTAATGATCTTTAGAAAGTTAACCATAGGTCAAAGATATAAGTCCTCTGTAGGATACCTATAGATAAGACAAAAAACATTTTTTGAAACAGTGAATTCAGAGCAGTCAAACTTTTAGTAGAGGTGTGTCTGTAAGATAAGCATTTTCAGTTAGAAAGTAAGGAAGATAAGAAAGAGAAGGTTATTTAGGTTGGAAGGATTATGATTATTGTGGGCAGAACGAAAGGTTATAGAGGGAGAAATTGGTAGACAACATCTGTGAGATAGTTTGGTTTAATAAGTTTGTTATTATGTTTTTTGGGTTAGTTGGGGTTTTGATAGGAGCACAACTATTTTTTGACTAGCTCAGTGTCATCTTTGTATAGTTTAGTCGGGGTTTAGACATGGACATAGCCAGAGTCTATGCATGTGTGTCTTTAGAGCTTTTTTGAATTGAGGCAATGAACTGTTAGAGGTTATTTCTAGAGGAAGGGAGTTCCATTTTTTTCCAGTAGAGTTGGAGAACAAAGAATCTCCAGCTGAGTTGTTTACTTTGGTTGTTTGTACTAGCATTCTGCTGGATGAGCGGAGGGATGCTAGGTTGTTATAGGGGGTAATAATTTTAGTTAGAATCAGGGTACTGATAGGGTGGTAGAAGATTTTATGAGTAACTATGAGTTGGTTATAGTATATTTGATTGGGTAGTTCTAGCCAACCTAATTTGTGAAGATTATTACAATGGTGGGTTCTGTATGTGGACCCTGTGGCGAATCTAGCTATATTGTTATAGCAGCTGATGATTTTGTTGAGGTTTGATTTAGACAGATTAGTGAGGATGGGTGAGGCATAGAGAAGGGAGGACAGAAGATGTGTGCAAGCTATGGTGGTTCTGGCAGTTGGGGTTAGAAATTTCTTTATCCTGTACATGGATCCTATTTTTTTATTTACTGTTTTGATGGTTTTGTCTATATGGGCATTATATTTCAGATTGTTATCAATGATTATGCCTAGTAGTTTGGTGTTTGGTTCAGGATAAATTGTGGTTCCATTGTTTGAAGAGACTGTAAAAATTGGTGGTGTTTGCTTTTGGGTAGGGGAGAAAAGTAGAAGTTTGGTTTTATTTGGGTTCAGTAGGAGTAGACAAGTATTAAGCCAGTTTTCTACTTTGTTAAAGGTAGACTTGGTTAGGGATTGTAATTCTGCTGGAGTAGAGGCAGTGCAGATTAGTGTGGAATCGTCTGCGTACTGTATGGAAGTAGCCTGCGGTATGATTTTGGGCAGATCAGTGATGAAAATAGAGAAAAGAAGAGGACCTAGAATGGAGCCTTGGGGAATGCCAGGGGTCACTGGTAGAAGCGGGGATAGAGTATCTTTCCACAAGACAGCTTGTTGTCGACCGTTTAGGTATGAGTGGAACCAGTTACATACTGAATTGTCTATGGACAGTGAGTTGAGAGAGTCTAAGAGTAAGTTGTGATTTACCATGTCGAATGCTTTAGATAGATCGAGGAGGAAGAGGGCAGAGAAGAACAGATTTTGATTATGGTTGTGGTTTATTGTGTGAGAGAAGGAGAGAAGGACAATGGTTGTACTGTGGGCTGGTCTGAAACCATGCTGGGATGAGGCTAGGAGAGAATTGTGGGTGAGGTGGGCTAATAGTTGCTTCTGTATGCATTTCTCCATTATTTTGGCTAGGGGAGATAGATTTGCGATATGTCTGTAATTTGAGAGTTCTATGGAGTTCCCTCCTTTATGAAGTGGAAGAATGTGTGAGATTTTCCAGATGGAGGGGATGTAGGATTCTTGGATAGTACGATTGATTAAGATGGAGATAGGGTAAGCTATTACTTTAGCGGGCTTTTGTAGGAATTCTGCGGGAAGTTGGTCGGCTGCAAGGGTAGTAGGTTTTAATTTTTCAAGTAAAGATTTGATATAGTCTGTGGGGATAGGCTCAATTTTAAGGGTGAGGGGTTCATATGAGTAGGTGAGGTTGTGCAAGAAGAGGAGGGAGATAGATTATTAGCTAGGAATTTGACGGTTTCAGTGAAAAAAGTGTTAAAGGTACTTGCTACTGATTCAGGGGGTAGTTGTAAGGTTGATGAGGGGGTGGGGTAGACGATTTACCTGGGTGGAGTAGCTTATTCAGACCTGACCAGAATTTTTGAGGCTGATTTTGGTGTTTTTGCTGTAAGATGAAATAGTAGTTTTGCTTGTCTAACATAATAGATCTTTTAGCTTCATTTCTAATCTGTTTGTATGTTATGTGGGCTTGTGGGGATTTGGTGGCTCTCCATGAGGTCCATGCTCTATTTCTAGAAGTAAGTTTTTGTCTAGTAGTATTGGTTAGCCATGGTGCTGTTTTGTTTTGGTTCTAATTCTACGTGTGGGAGCATACCTGTCTAAGATGGCTAGGAAGGTGGTGTTGAATTCTGAGACTGCTTGGTCAAGGGGTAGTGTTTTAAGTTTGGCCCATCTGCATAAGCTTAGATCATTTTGGAAACTATTTAGGTTAAAGTTTTTTGTATACCTGCGGGTTATAAAGGTGGTTTGATGGGGCATGTCTTCTCTTTTTCTCATTATGTAGGTTAGGAGGTGGTCGCTCATGTCCTCAGGTAGGGTACCTGCTTTGTACAACTGAGGATTGTTATTTATTAAGATCCAATCTAAAATGCTTTCCTTTTTGTTACATTTGTTGATTCTGGTGGGGGTAGTAATAGTTTGGGAGAAACCATGTAAGTTAATATGTATATCAGTAAGCCTGAGCTTTGTATGTAAATGAAAAAAAAAAAACTTTAATGAATGCATAAGAAGACCTTTTCTCACTAAGTCTGTGTCAGTGAGGTACAAAACACGTTTAATTTTATGGTTGCACTGTAGTACTTAGATTCACTTGTCCATTGATTAATCAGACCTGTTTTAAACATCCAAATATGCATCATCTGAATTTCAATAATATTTATGAAGTGCCATGATTACACTTCAAAAATGGAAAAATAAAAAGCTTTTTAAATACCTTTCTGATGTCAGAAAGAAGCGTTGTTAAGATCAGCTCTTATGCTGAGAATTGAAAGCAGGTAGTGCTGTCCTGCAAAGAACAGCAGCACCACAGGGTATAATAGCTTTGAAAACTGTTACTTCTGCCATGCCTACAAAAAGTGTGGAAAAAGTGTTGAACAGCTTTTAAAAGCAATTGCTCTTCAGAAGGACACTTCTGCCTGCTGTAGGTTTGACAACGCTATAATATGTTAGGAACTTTCAAAAGCTTTGAAAGCTGTCAAAATATTTCACGCTCCTACATTTTTCTGTAATTGTTAGTACATGGTAGAGATAAAGTTCCATGCACTACATAGAATTATGACTGGGTCGCTGATCATAGCTCTTTATTATGTGTTCTGAGCATAGATACCAAAATTCACCTCTTGAGCTTCACTCAAAGTTAATTTCTTTACATCCACACATAATAAGTTGGTTATGATCAGAGACCTTATCATAATTTTTATACAAGATACATATAAATCAGATTATATGATTCATGTTGCTACCTGTGCATATAATTCTTTTTATGCTGGGCATATTGAACAGACTCTTCACATCTGAATTTTGGAACACGTATATGATTTAAGAAAGGGAAACAGAAACAGTCCTGGGTCACACGAGTGTGAAGACGTAGTAAATAAGATTCATTTTATCTTTCAAATACTGGAAATTTTACAAACAGGACTAACAGGTAGAAACATTCAAATGAGTTATTAAAGTTAAATGCATCTATGTTAGCTTCTCTGTTAGGGATTTTTTTAAATTTCTAGGGCAATATGTAAACTTTACTCAAGAGTTTCTTGCTCTCTAGTTTTAGAGATGGTGTAAAGATAGTGTGCTGCTCTGCTACAAACTGCATGTTTTACATGTAAAGAATGGCTTTGTCTAGAAGTTTTAGAATTGACATTTATTATATCATTATTTTAGCAAAATTGCTACTCCTTTTTCTGCTGGAGTACTAACAGGACAAAGAGTGTCAGCCCACTACCCAGTCTGCATTAATGTCCATGCACTCACGCTGGCTAAGAGATGTTTCATGAAGCTATATCACATATGGGTTGAGTAATCTAAAATGCTGGAAACTTTTAGCCATCTTGGTAGATTTGTTAAGCCACTGATATTCCAGGAGACTATTTTCATATTCACTTCGACTTTGAATGCTTAATTTTGCGAGCTTTGTAATACCTTAATCTATCAGGCTATACTTCTGTTGTACTGTATGTCAGTTCAGTCATCCATCCATGTCAGCATTCATTCACTTTCAGTACTTTGAGGCTGAAGGAAACTTTCATTATTTATTTATTTATTTACTTGCATTTTGTTGATTGGGATTGTCCTACTGAGCAAAGCCCATTTCCAGAAAGGAAAAGGGAAAAAGTAACTGCACTAACCTAGTAACACAGACATGTTATGTATGGGGTATGTATAGCACTTAGGAAAAAGGATTAGGTGATGAAACTGTCAACCAAACACCTAGGTACAAGTACACATGATTATAGGTTTTGATTCCAGTCCAGAACATCCCATAATACTTATGGCATGTATGTGCTTACTAAGTTTGCTGGGATGTCTGAGTTTGACAGAAATACAAGTCAGACTTGACTTAAACTTTATTGGTCACTTATTAGAAGGCTACATCTCACCCCCTTTATTGTTTCTTGTCTTTGTTAGTAAAGCTCATTACTATTCTGACTTCAAGGTGATTACAGCAGTCTTGTTCAGATTACTACTCAGGCAGATACACAGATGCTAAATAATGTCCATGCTTAGAGATCATGCAGAAATTTTACAAGGTTAGCAAAAATAACATTCATTTAGATTCCTGACCATGCCTAGCCAGCTCAAATAGAGGTTGCCCTCCTCATATTTTCTTGTACTTCTCATTACCAGGGATTAGCTAATGCTCACACTGCATCTATGGTCTAATTGAGAAATAATTATTTTAACTTGGATTCATTAGTGCCCTAGTCTTTTGATCTCACTATAACGGAGGAGGGGCATTTGTGTGCCTGTCAGTTAAAAAAAGAGCTGAGTTATACATAACACAGTTCCAAATTTTTTCTTTCTTTCTCCTCCCTTCCATGTTTTACCCTATTGCATTCTTGTAATGTTTTACTATACCTTCCCCCCCGAACTTTACATAGTGTAACAAAAGGGATTTCTGGGAAGATATCTCTGTTGACATCCTATTTGCAAGCCCCTGCCTTCCTCATGAAATAAGAAAAGTAATGTAACAGTGAAACAGTGTTTTACTATATCTGCTTTCTGTTAGCTTTATCATTTATTCCATTCGTAAGGGGAGTACAGTAGCAGGGGTTAAGGGGAGGTACCAGCCTGCTTAATATTATATTAAAGACCGTACAATACTTTTTTTGCAAATAGCTAAGCATGTTCTGAGAGTCCTGCAGAGCAGTTTATGGAAGCCAGTATTTTCAGAAAAAAGTTAAGGGGCATAAGTAAACCAAAACCTTGTCACAATTCTTCTCCCAAATAGGCTTTCACCTTTTATTTTTTTATAAAAAGTTGAAATGGCAGAGAAAATAAGAGGCACAGACTTGTTTAAGTTTTATCTCAACTATAATAATAATCAGTACTGTAAGAGATAATGAAAGAAAATGTAGATTAAACAACTACTATTATATATTGGTATAGAGGTTTAAGGGTAATGAGCTAGCTAGAGTGATTTACATGTCTTTTGGTGATTGGTTCTTCCAGACAGTTCAGATGGCATACAGACTTCATGGAAATCAGACCACATCTATTGTCTGTGTTTAATTTACTAAACCTCCTAATCTGACAAAGAATAGTTGTGTAAGAACTTACCATAACCTTGGATGTCCTTCTCTTCATGTTGCAGTATTCATAACAGTAGGGAGGTGGTTGCCTGCAGCACTGGGCATCTGGCTAGTATACCAAAGTCTTAGGATAAGGGGTATGTGCGACATTGCATTTCAGAGCCATAAACTGAAGTCAGCTGTAAAAGTGACGTCTGCACATATCCAAGCTAGAAATGACTGCTGCATACAGTAATACCCCTGATAAACAAGAGGGAAGGAATCTTTCCAGACTCACATATACCACCAGACAAGGGGGGGGGGGGTAAATGTATTACAGAATTATGTAGCAGTTACAGTTGTACCCTGCTTGGATGTAAGGAAGCAAGGGGAGTCTTACACAAGAAAGACTAAAAAAATGAAAGATGGGGGGGGGACTGAATACTGCAACATGGATATCTAAGGTTATGGTAAGTTCTTACACAACCATTCTATGTCCTTCTGTTCTCATGTTGCAGTATTCATAACAGTGGGGAGAGTACCAAAGCTTTAGATAGGAGCCTGGAGGGCAGGTTGGGAGGCAGGATCGATGAGACCCTGTAAAATAGACCTAGCAAACCCAGCACTGGCTCTAGAAATCAAATCTAGTTTGTAATGCTTGGTAAAAGTATGTACAGAAGACCAAGTGGCCACCTCCAAAATGGAAGCGTAGTCAACACCTTTAAAAAAGGCTGTAGAAGAAGCAGCTGCCCTAGTGGAGTGAGCTCTCACATTGGAGTTTAATTATTTTCCATCAAATGACTAGCAAAAGGAGATTGCTTTTGAAATCCAAGAGGCAATTGTCTGTTTTGATACTGCCTTCCCCAAGGCCCAGGGATAAAAATGAAACAAAAAGCTGGTCAGACTTTCAAATGGTTTTGGTCTTGTCCAAGTAATACCTTAGTTGTCTATAAACATCTAAATAATGTAAGGTTCTTTCTAAGGAGTTTGGAAAAGCAGGTAGATTAATGGTCTGATTCAAGGAGAGTTCATTAACCACCTTATGCGTGAAAGAAGGGTTGGTCCTGGGGGAGAAACTGTCTCAGTGGAAGATAAGATAAGGAGGGGTTGCCATAAGGGCTTGGATTTCTGATACCCTCCTGGTGGATGTAAGGGCCACAAGCAGTACTGTTTTCCAGATACATAATTTAAGTGATGCTGAGTGAGCTGGTTCAAATGGAGACAGAGTGAGTTTTCAAGCACAAAATTAAGGTCTCATGAAGGAGGAATAGGTTTACGAGGGGGGCCTGATGTGTAGCACCCCTTTTAAGAATAGTTTTATGTCTAACCTGGATGGCAGAGGAGGTACCAAAGGAAGGAAGGTGGAGATGGCTGACAAATGCACTTTTACAGAAGAGTACGTCAGTCCTGAATGTAGAAGCTCACGCAAGTAAGAAAGGACCATGGGTACTGGAACAAGAGACGGGTCCTGTTTGTTCTTGAGACACCACCCGGAGAATCTTTTATTTTATTTATTTATCTATTTTATTTTACATTTGTTGACTGGGATAGTCAGACTGGATACATGTCCATTTTCAGCGGAGGCCCGGAAAGAAAAGCTCCAAGGAAAACAATTAAGATTACAAATTAACAATTAATATTACAGATACAGTATATACAGTGGTTGCATGCTTTAACAAGCTGTACAAATTCCAAAGTTTAAAGATAATACCGGTCCAGTTTAAGAAACACAGCTAACCTTAATGACAGTTTTTAACTCATACTATAGTGGAGTTAGTCAGGTTTGGTACATTGACATTGCCAGTTTAGTGTCAGATATTGTTTGAGTCTTACCTTAAATTGACTCAGGGTGGTAAGTAAAGTAATATCAGCTGGGAGTGAGTTCCAGGATCTACCTGCAGAGTTGGCAAAGAGAGAGTCACCGACTGTTATTAGTTTTGATAGATTGAACTAGCCGTCTGTTAGAAGATCGAAGAGGCTTTGGATTGTTAATGTTTTTAAGTGCAGGAGTATTGTCTGGGTTGTAAAGGTTTTTATAAGCCATAATCAGTTGGTTATACTGGATCAGGCTGGGCAGTTCTAGCCCCCCCAAGCTAGTTTAGATTGACGCAGTGGTGTGTCCTATAAGGCAGACTAGTGGCAAATCTGGCAATGTGGTTGTAGCAGATGGACAGTTTATTAAGAACAAACTTGTTTAGATTAGAGAGTAAAGGAGATGCGTACAGGAGAGTTGAAAGTAGGTGAGAGCGAGCTATGGCAATTCTAGCAGGTGGGGTTAAGAAGGCTTTTATCCTGTAAAGTGATCCTAATTTTTTAGTAATGGTTTTAATAATTTGATAAACATGCAGGTCTAATTTAAGATTGTTATCTATGATAACACCTAGTAGTTTTGTAGAGGTGTCTGGGGAGATTATAGTCCCATTATTAGATTTTATGGTAAAGGTAAATGCAGTGGACTAGTTGGTGATAAAAGTAATAGTTTTGTTTTTTTGGGATTTAAGATCAGACGACAACCAGAAAGCCAGTTTTCTATTATGTTGAAGGTGTTCTAGGTAGCTGACCATAGTTCAGTCTGGGATGTGGCTGAGAAGATCAGGGTGGAGTCATCAGCGTATTGGATACAGCTGACTTTTGGGATAACAGTATAGAGGTCATTTATGAAAATGGAGAACAGAAGGGGCCCTAGAATAGAACCCTGGGGTACACCAAGTGAGTTGGGTAGGAGGTTAGATAAAGAAGTTATGTACTCACCATAACGTTCCATGTATGTAGTCCATCTCGCTGAACATTATTGCATGTGGGTTCGGAGCCAATCCTCGGCTCTGACTCAGCTGCTTAGCAAGCCTGAAGACTTCTGATTGGCTCATGGCTAATAGGTATCCCATGATGCATGCACACATTCCCCAGATCTTGTTTGCTACTAGTCTACCAGAATCAGACATGAAAAAGGAACAAATGTCCGGAAGAATAAACTGTAATAAAAGGAGCCCTTGTGGCAAAAACCACTGTAGAAAGGGAAAAACTGTATCCAGATCCTCCAGGAAGGGGGCTGGTGGGTGGGTTCATAATAATGTTCGGCGAGATGGACTACATACATAGAACGTTATGGTAAGTACATAACTTCTTTATGTTATGTAGTCCTATCTCGCCTCCATTATTACATGTGGGACAGCATCCCTAGCATCTTGAATGGGTGGCTCACTGGAAGATACTCCTGAGTACCGTGGAACCAAATGAAGCTCTACCCCTGGAAGTTAAATCCAATTTATAATGGGAAATGAAGGTATGAGGGGTAGCTCATGTTGCTGCTGCACATATATTATCAATAGGTGTCCTGACTTGGAAAGCAGCAGAAGTAGAAAAGGACCTGGTGGAATGCGCTTTGACTTTAAAGGGTAACTCCTTTCCCTGAGAAGTGTAAATAAAGGAAATACAACTAGAGATCAAGTTCGATAGTGTGACCTTGGAAACTGGCAAGCCCATTCTCACCTCAGCAAAGGAAATAAACAGCTGTTCTGATTTTCTAAATCCTTTGGTCCTGTAGATATAGAAACGCATTTGCCTATGCACATCCAATTGGTGGAATGTATACTCTGCTTTATTGGAGTGATTAGGGAAGAACACTGACAATTCAATTGTTTAGTTTAAGTGAAATTGAGAACAGACTTTAGGAATAAAAGAAGGGTTGGTCCGGAGAGAGACCCTATCTTTGTGAAAAATTAAGTATGGAGGTTTAACAGACAGAGCTTGTAATTCAGAAACTCGCCTGGCTGAGGTTATTGCTACCAGAAAAAGAATCTTCCAAGACAGAAACTTCAACTGACAACTATGGGCTGGTTCAAAGGGTGGCAGAGTAAGTTTAGACAGAACTAGATTCAGGTCCCAAGGTAGAATGGGGTCTTGCACAGGAGGTCTTAACATCATGGAACCCTTAAGAAAGGATTTGCACAGTTTGTGAGACATAAGACTGGAATCATTAATCCCCACATGAAAATTGGATATTGCTGCTAGCTGAACTCGGGAGTGTAGCAGCTGCTGAACCCTGGTGAAAGAGTCCAGAAAGAAACTCTAGAACAATAGTAATGGGAGCTGTAAATGGATCAACTTCTCTACTGTGTGCCCATATGGAAAATCTCTTCCATTTACTATGATACAACTTTCTGGTCGAAGGCTTGTGAGAAGAGGCAATAATATGAGTAACAGCTGGAGACAAATCATGAAGCCTGACTAGTGATGGAACTGGAGCAGCCATGCTGTCAGTTGGAAAGTGTGGGGACTGGGGTGAAGAGAACCTGACATGTGTGTCAGGAGGTCTGGCACTGGGTCCAGCATCCATGGGCAGTCCAACAGGTGAGGCCCGAGAAAAAGGAACCAAATCTGACGAGGCCAGTAAAGGTGATGAGGATCATCTTGCTTCCCAACAGCATTGCTTTCTGTTTCCTTGGGGATGAGTTGAAAAGGAGGAAAAGCATAAAGGAGTCCCGGGGGCCAATCATGGACTAGTGCATCTCTTGGAGACTCCCCTGGAGGGGGGATGAGAAAGGAAAGGTGCTGCATTTGGTGTTGATGGGACTGGCAAAGAGGTTGCAGCATGGTTGTCCCCACTTGTGAAAGATCATACTGACTATTTTCTGGTTCGAGGACCATTCGTGAGGTAACAAAATTGCCCTGCTTAGCTTGTCTGTTATTACGTTGGAAGTCCCTGGGATGTGCGTTGCAATGAGAAAGCATTGAGAAGAAATTGCCCAATCCCAAACTCGCATGGCCTCTCGACATAAGGGGTATGATCTGGCTCCCCCTTGTTTGTTTAGATACCAGACAACCGACATGTTGTTGGTCTGGATAGCTATCGTCCCCAGAGAGAGAAAGTCGTGAAGTGCTTGCAACGCTAGAAGCACCACCCTCATCTCTAGGACATTGATATGCAGATGGGCCTCCTGCTCTTGCCATGTGCCTTGGACAGTCCTGCCAAGATAATGCCCCCCCCACCCTATCTGAGAGGCATCCATGGTCACAGTGGCAATGGGTTGGTGCGATAGAAAGGGAGTCCCTGTGGTAAGATGACCAGGTTGAATCCACCAGCATAGGTCCTTTTTGCAAGAATCTGTAATCAGGATCTGATGATGTAGAGGCAACTGTTGAAACGACCACTGGGATGACAGGAGCCATTGGAGTATTCTCATATGTAGCCTTGTTAAAAGTACCAAGGTTATGGTTGACGCCATAGTCCCGAGAAGCTGAAACACCACCTTCGCTTTGACTCTTTGAAGGAGAAGTATTCTGTAAATTTGTTGCACAAGATTCTGTATTCTGTCTGTAGGCAGTCTGGCTGTCATCTCAACTGTGTCTATGTTTGCTCCTATAAAAGTTATAGACTGAGTGGGCAAAAAAGAGAATTTTTCCCAGTTTATCAAGATTCCCACCTGGGAATAGAGCTTGATTGTGGAATCTCTTTATTGAATTAGGCGATGCCTGGTGGTGGTGGGCAGAAGCCAATCGTCCAGGTATGGAAAGACTTGGATTCCCTGGTGCCGGAAATGAGCTGTGACTACTGCCATGCACTTGGTGAACACCCAGGGGGCTGTGGTGAGACCAAAGGGCAGTGCCCGAAACTGGTAATGATTGGCTCCCAGCCAGAAGTGTAGGCAGCTCCTTGATGCTTTGTCCATCATTATGTGGTAGTAGGCATCCTGGAGATCTATTCGGCACATCCAGCTGTCTCTCCCCAACAAAGGGAGTATGGATTGTAGAGTGACCATTCGGAACTTGGACTTCTTTACATGCTCGTTTAACCTGCTGAGGTGTAGAATGGGTCTCCAGTCACCTGTTCTTTTTGGAACTAAAAAGAACCTGGAGTATGTTCCGAATCCTGTCTGGTCTGTTGGGACTTTTTGGATGGCTCTTTTTTGTAGCAGCTTTTCAATCTCTATAGCCGCTTGATCCCTGTGATTGAGTGGCACATCTGGGATCCTTTTGGGAGGGCATGGTGGATGGGAAAAGGGTATAGAGTAACCTCTGGTAATGATGTCTTGTACCCACTTTTTCTCGAGTGAGATTTAGCCAGGCTTCTGGGTACAAGGACAGGCGACCCCCGACCGGCTCCAGAGACACACAGTCGGGTTCCACATCAGGAATGCTGATAGGGACGGTCACAAAAGGAATTGCAACCTCCCTGATTTTGTGGGCCTCCCCTGCCTCTAGGGTGAAGTCTACCATTATTTCCTCCTCCCCTGCCTCTGAAGGAGGAATCACCTTGTGTGTCCTGGAAAGGTCTCTGTGATTTCTTGAACCACATTTTGCTGCTCTTCTGACCTTTAGGGTAAAGTCTAGAAGGAACAGTAAAACGGACTCCCATGGCAGAGAGAGTATTTCCTTCCTGCGAACACCTGGTGAGAGTATCTTTCACCTTGGGTCCAAAAGGAGAGGATCCGTCCACGGGAGCATTGGTGAATGTAGACTTGAAAGGCTCAGCAAAGTTGCATAGACGCATCCAGGAATGTCTCCTTAATGAGACTCCTGAACCCGCCGCCCTACTCGCACCATCAGCTGCATATGAGATCAGCCACATGGAGGAGTTAACAATAGATGTGAGGGTAGTCAACTGAGCCGACACTGTAGATGGGACTGCTTCAGTTGGGGTACCCTGAAGAGTATCTCCTAACTCCTTTAGGAGATCTCTCTGAAGTCTCGTAAAATGTGATAGATAGTTCAGCGATCGGAGTGTAAAAGCCACTGAAGAGAAGATAAGCTTCCCATACCTATCCATCGTTCAGGATTCCTTGTTAGGTGGATGGATAGAAGAAGAAGTCTCTGCTAGCGCCTTCTTAGTGGCTGCCGCCACCACCATGGCATCAACAGGTAAACCCTTAGATAAAAACTCTTTGTCCTTAGGGGCGGAGAGAAATTTATTCGTCCTCCTGGGGACCGGTTCCATGGCATCAGGAGTCTGCCATGCCTTCTGACTCACAAGATCTAGCAATTCATCAAATGAAGGAGACACCCATGAAGCTGAGGGTTGAGATCCAAAAGCCTTCAGGTACACTGACTCCTCATCAGAAGGGGTAACGGTGGGCCAGCTGCCTCTCTGCCTGAGGATCTCCAAAATATCTGCAAAGGAGACATCTTCAGAGGACGACTTGGGGGACCCCTCCGACTCATCGAGGTCAGTGTCAGATGTGACAGACTCATCAGGGGAGGCTACATGCTTCCTCTTACATGATCTCTTCCGAGGGGGCTCCTCAGTGGGGTCTCCTTGGGAGGTCTCGGAAGATCCGGGACCACCCAAATGGGGGTCCTGAGGCTGTGAGTCTCTACCATCCCGGGGGAGAGAGGATGCTGAGACCGTAGTCGGCGCTTGAGGGAGTATAGCATTTGTACTCCTACGTAGTATGGATGAACTATCCAACATGCTCCTTATCTTCATGAAAACTGATTCCTCCAGCTCCGAACGATGCCCAGGCTCTGAGGAGAGCATAGGCACTGATGGCTCCAAAGAAATTGGCAACGAGAATGATGTAGGGTCTGAGCTTACTCGGGCCGATGCACCAAGAGGAAGACTCGGCACCGAAGAGGTTCGGTTCCAAGTGTTCCCTTCGGGCCGGACCGAAGAGCTTCAGACCCTAGACACTTCGGATGGTGCCGACAGTGTTGGAGCGGGGCTCAGCTCCAAGACAACCACCTGGGGTGCTGGAGCCGAAGACACCACTGTAGTCGGTATTGACAGCATTGACTCCAAAGGCCCAATCTGGGTTGGAGGAGGAAAAAGAGCAGGGTCGGTAACAGGAGTCGGCTCCGAGACAGAAATGGTCGGAGCCGATAAAAATTTTGGCAAGGCCAACAACTTAAGGAGTCTGAGCACCACTCTCTCGAAGTCTTCTTCAGAAAAGCTCCTGGAGGATCTGGAGGACAGTGTTGGAGACCTCGCTCTCTGTAATATAGGTGATTTTAAAGTAGGGGAGACTGGTGGAATGTCTGTAAACTGGCTCCGAAGAGGACTGCTAGTGATCATCACCGAAGCACTGGGTGCCGACACTGCAATGTTCGTGTCCAGAATCTCGATCGGCTCCGAGGACAGTGGAGCCAAAGAGACAGAGACCATCTCCGATTTAGGTAACTTCTGTGGAGGTTCAGAGACAGAAGTTGAGGCTGGAGAAGGCCTTTTGGAGGTCTTGCCCTTATCTTTACTGGAAGAATGCGACCTAGTAGAGGAGGATGAACTGGCTAGGTCTTCCTCGAAAGAAGGTTTTAACAATCCTTTTAGAATCAACTTATTCTTCCATTCCTGGAGCACTCTAGGACTAAAGGAATGGCAAAAGAGACAAGTCTCTTGAAGATTTATGGACCCTAAACAGTACACACAGATGCTATGTCCATCAGTGATGGACATTTTTTGACAGCATTTAGTACACTTTTTTAAATCCTGACTGTTTATGCTCTTTATGTTCTTTAGACATAATGGCACTCTCAATGTAGGTGATTGAAGAGAAAAAACAACACTCTACAAGAGAGGAACTAGATCCTCTAACTTAAACAGATCTAGCCCTATTTCTCACAACAAACAACCAAGGGAAGTTTTACTAGGTTGTCTAACTTAAACGAACCTAGTGTAAAGGAAAGGGGAACAGACTAATACCTCTAAGTTAAATGGTTTAGTCAAATGCACACGCTCACAGGAACACACACAAAAAAGGCCAACAGGCCCAAAATTTTATAGCAGAAAAGTCAAATCCAGGAAAAAGTCAAGTCCAGTTAAATTGACACAATCGGTTATCACAATAAGGCTAACAGCAATACAAAAACACTTCACACAAAGTTAAAAACTTCTAACAAGCAGAATAATAAAGAACTAAATCACTTAGCCATGGCCAACCAAAAGAAGCTTCCGACTGAAGACGCGGCAAACGAGATCTGGGAAATGTGCGCATGCATCATGGGATACCTATTAGCCACGAGCCAATTAGAAGCTTTCAGGCTTGCTAAGCGGCTGAGTCGGAGCGAAGGATCGGCTCCAAACCCACATGTAATAATGGAGGTGGGATAGGACTACATAGCATAGTTTGTTTTGCCAAAGGACAGCCTGCTGTCTGCCACTCGGATAAGATTTGACCCATTGAAGGGCTTTAGTATCTAGACAGAATGTTTTCAGGGTGTGGATTAGAAGTTGGTGATCAACCATATCAAATGCCTTGGAGAGATCCAAGAAGAGGGCAGAGGATATTTTATTATGGTTGGATTATGGTTTATAGTGTTTGAGATGGCTAAGAGGGATGAAGTAGTGCTGTGGTGAGGTCGGAAGCCATGCTGGCAGTCTGCCATAAGGTTATTCTGACTTAGGTGGTGCAGCAGTTGTCTATGAATACATTTTTCCATAATCTTTGCAAGTGGAGATAATATAGCTATTGGCCTATAATTAGATAGTTCAGTAAAGCTACCTCCTTTGTGAAGTGGGATTACATAGGATATTTTCCAGATGGCGGGGATTTTGGCTTCTGCTGCAGTTTGATTGATTAGTATTGAGATGGGGTAGGCAAAGGCATCAGCTGCTTTTTGTAGGTACTTGGCAGGGAGTAGATCAGCAGAGAGTGTAGTTGGTTTTAATTTTTGATCAGGGTACGGATAAGTGAAGTGGCAACTGGTTGCAATCTGAATGAGAGTTGGTTTCTAGGGGTGGTGTCCTCAGGGCCAGGGAGCTTGGAGGTAGTTGGCTAGCTAGGGCTTGGATTGTCTCAGTAAAGAATCAGTTAAAACTGTCTGATACTTCCTCGGGTGGTTTATTAATGGTTGCTGCAGGGGTCGGGGTAGAAGTTTGTCCAGGATGTAATAGTTTACTTAAACCTGACCAGAATGTCTGAGGGTTGTTTTGATTTATTTGCTGTAGATTATAGTAGTTGTTTTTTTATCTTGTAAAATTGATTTTTTTAGTCTCATTCCTTGATTGCCTATATTTAATGTGATCCTGGGGGTCTTTTGTGGTACGCCATAATGCCCATGCTTTGTTTCTAAGGGTAATTTTTAGTTTGGACTCTTTTGAAAGCCATAGCACAGTTTTTGCCTTAGTTCTTAATGAGCGAACAAGTGCATGAGAGTCAAGGATCTCAAGGAATTTGTTGCTGAAGTATACAACTGCTTCTTCTAAGGAGAGGTGTTTTAGAATTGACCATTTACAGGAGTTGAGTTCCTGTTGGAATTTGGCAGGGTTAAAGTTCTTTTTGTTTCTTACCATTTTGAGTATGGGTTGATGGGGGTGAATGGCTTTATGTTTGATTATATACGTGAGAAGGTGATCACTTAAGTCACCAGGGAGGTAACAGAGGTGTACAGCTGGGGGTGACTATTGATAAGTATCCAATCGAGTAAGCTTTCTTTGTGGTTAGATTTACCTATCCTGGTAGGGGTGGTTATGATTTGTGTAAATGTATGCAGGTTAACATGAGTGGTTGGGGATTCTGAAGAACAGGTGTTCCAGTCTATGTTAAAATCTCAGAGTAGTATGGTTTCTTGGGGGTAGTTACATGATAGCCAGTGAAGGGAATCTTCGAGTGTAGATATATTATTTCCTGTACATACAGATTTGATACATTTATTTTTATTAAGTTGCAATTTGGTGGCAAGAATCTCTGAGTTATTTTTTTGAGGTGGTTGTATAACTTCACTAGTGACATTTAACTCAGATTTATAGAGAACAGTTACCCCACCCCCCCTTCCTGGAAGCACGATCCAGCCTGAGTATGTTATACCCAGGTGGTAGCACTTCATTGTCTGTGGTGTTAGGTTTTAACCAGGTTTCGGATAAACAGAGTATCTCAAGGGAGTGAACAGTGAGGAGCACATGCAATTCATGTACCTTGTTGTTTATACTTCAAATGTTGAGGTGACAGGTCAGGAGAGAGTTAGATGGCCTATTAATTGTAGGTTGATTATTTGGATTGCAAGTGGGGGGGTATGTTTATCTGGAGTGGATGGGCCAGGGTTTGGGTGGATATCACCACCAAGTGTGAGGTTAGGTTTAAACCTAGAGATACATTTCAGGAATTTATTTATTAGTTTATAGCAGTGTTTAGATCTGGAGCTAATGTATCTGGGAATGGTAGGTTGGTAGAGTGAGCAGGTTGTGGGGTTGGGCACAGTACTGTGTGATTGGTGAAAGGTGCAAGGACTTACAGCTGGGGTGATAATGTGGCCTTTTGGGTACTGAAATCCAGTGAGAAACTGGTTTTCATACAAGGTAAGGAGGTATGGGGCAAGCAAAAGGAGTAGTAGAGAGGCGTATATCATTGTGTGTGATGGAGCGTGTAAGTTAAAGGAACTGTACTACTTGAGTGGTAGAACAGCAGAGGATAAAGTGGTAGAATCAGAGTTAATGGAGTAGAGGTGGGAGAAATTATGACATATGGGACCCAAGTTGATAGCAATCTCTCATTTGACAACCACGTGGCCAAAGTGGTTAGAAAAACATTTTATATAGCCCACCTAATCATGAAGGTATTCACATCTAGATCAGAGGAGGTCATCGTGCCTCTTTACTCATCCCTCATCAGGCCCATAATTGAGTACAATGCTCCTTTTGGGATGTACCTTACCAGACACCTGCAGCAACTGGAAAGACCCCAAAAGTACCTCACCAAGAGGATTAAAGGGCTCAAACAGATGCCATATGCTGCCCGGTTAAAGAAACTCCAGCTCTACTCAGTGGCATACCGCCTGCTCAGAGGCGATCTGTGCCTGACGTATAAAGCTATGTCCAACCCGGAATTAATGGACATGCTGCACCTCAGAAAATCTAAATCCCATCGAGCTACGTGCTTGAGAGACTTGAACCTCAGCACTGAAATAAATAGGACATGCTGGAGGGACAGATTCATAACCCAGAGGCTCTCTTCACTCTGGAATAAAATCCCAGTCCAAGTTAGGCAGAATCCCTCATTGACTCTCTTCAAGAGGAATCTTGATGAGTGGATGGGAGATAGTAGGTTTACCCCGGGTATCACTTCTGTGTCACTGTTAGACAGAGGCACAGTATACTAACCTCGAAAAAGGGCATAGCAAAATTCATTTAAAATAGGTGGCGAAAGCCAAACACACTCTGGCTAGACTTATAAATGCCCTAGGGCAGATAGCCTAGTATGAACCTATGAACCTATGAACCTATGTAAGCTGATAGGTTCTAGTAACAGGGGGTGTGGTGTTATGACTATAAATTTAGTGGTACTGGGGGCGGGTGGTAATTGTGGGCAGGGTGGAGTGCGGAGTGTGCCTGAGCACAGCGAGGGCGAGAGGAGCGGTGCTTATCCAGAGTACAACATTTCTTAAGGCTTCCTAAAGCCATAAGATAAGTAAATAGGGGGTAAAGCACTTTATTTTAATAGCTGTACCTAACCTGTAGTTTAGTATAATTGTTTGGGTGGTTGCTGTAGTGTAATACAATTTTCAGGGAATTAAGGTTAAAAACTTAGGGTATTAAGGTTAGAAACACTGATTTAGAAGGCAGGGGGTAAACTAGTATTTGCTTAGGATTAGGAGTAAGCCAATTGTTATGGGGGACAAACTATAGGTGCTTTAGACCCAGAACAGCAAGTACAATTTAAAGTTGTTTAAGGTAATAACAATTAACCTTGGTAGTTTGTGGTGGGCTGGTCACAGTAAAGTATTCTCAGGCAGAGGTTCTGCAAGGTGGCGTCCTTTCAGGTTTTTATTTGAGGGGAACTACCTAGAAATGATAAAAATTAAAAAAGAATAAGTAGCTGACTTAGGAGGCAATGTGTTACTATTCTACAGTCCCAGGGAGCAGGAATTACTGAGTACGTCAGTAACCTTGAGTAGAGTTCTGCTACAGGGATATCTGGCAAACAATTGTACTAATAGTACACACTTAGCCACCAAAACAGTGTTTTCATTATGTTATTTCTGATCTTAGCTCAAATACAGTCCTGTTAGGTCGGCTTTTACTACAAACACAGCAGGTTATGATATAACAACCTATGTTTTACAGAGCAGCTACCATTCAAGTTAGTTACCATATATACGGTAAGCTACAAGCTCCGTGAACACTATATTGGCTTCATTAAATGAATTGCAGCCCTAAGATAAGAAATCCTTGCTACGCTTAACATTCAATCTTCTGACTACTCCACAGTCTTTTAATCAAGCAGATATAACACAGAGTAAGCAAATTCAGTAATAAGGCAGTTTGTTATCTAACTAATTCTAGTATGCTCCGCTTTAACATTCAGTCTACGGATTACGCCACTGTCTTTTAAGCAAATAGGTTATACACAGAGTATGCAAATTCTGTGGTAAGGTGCAAGACTTGTTAATTAACTAATTCTAGTAGGCTATAGACTAGTGCACTTATCAGTTTACTTATATAAAGCGCAGCACATTGAAAGCAGTTCAGAACATGCAGGTTCACTGTCGGTTTACAAAAATAGGTACTGACAGGGACCAATGCAATAACAGTGCCCAGCTAAAGACATTTCATCCTTTTAGCTGAAAGTGGCTTGGTACAGAGATACAAAATCTAACAAAAATGCGCAGCTTAAACAGACAATATACCATGTGGGAGAGAGGCTGCTGACTGGGTCTAGTAGCACCGGGCGTTTGAAAATGGCGGTTCCAGTGGATGGATATGAAACCTCACCTACATAGCTATGCAGAGGAAGAGTTAAGGCTTATCCAGAGTACAAGGTTTCTTAAGGCTTCCTAAAGCCACAAGGTAAGTAAATAGGGGGTAAAGCACTTTATTTCAATAGCTGTAGCTAAGCTGTAGTTTAGTATAATTTTTTGGGTGGTTGCTGTAGTGTAATAAAATTTTTCAGGGAATTAAGGTTATTAGAGGGCAGGGGGTAAACTAGTATTTGCTTAGGATTAGGAGAAAGCCAGCTGTTATGGGGACAAACTATAGGTGCTTTAGACCCAGAACAGCAAGTACAATTTAAAGTTCTTTAAGGTAATAACAATTAACCTTGGTAGTTTGTGGTGGGCTGGTCACAGTAAAGTATTCTTAGGCAGAGGTTCTGCAGGGTGGCATCCTTTCAGGTTTTTATTTGAGGGGAACTATGTTGGTAGTTTGTGGTGGGCTGGTCACAGTAAAGTATTCTCAGGCAGAGGTTTTGCAGGGTGGCGTCCTTTTAGGTTTTTTATTTGAGGGGAATTACCTTGGTAGTTTGTGGTGGGCTGGTCACAGTAAAATATTAGGCAGAGGTTCTGCACGGTGGCGTCCTTTCAGGATTTTATTTGAGGGGATCTACCATGTGTGAGAGAGGCTGCCGACTGGGTCTAGTAGCACCAGGCGTTTTCCATTTAGATACATAATTTCTTCTGTTACTAAGTTTCCGGGCCTCCTGCCGGACATTGAGTAGGTCCTCTGAATACAGGTGTCTGAAGGGAATCAGAATTCTATTACCCATAAGGTCAGTTTGAGGTTGAGTACCTGAGGGTGGATGTGAGTTTCCCTGTCTTGTGTGAGTAGGTCACATTGGTGAGGAAACCTGTGGTGACCGCCCTTAGCTAATAGATGTAGCAGGGGAAACCAGTGCTGTCTTGGCCAAAAGGGGGTCACCAGCAGGATTTTTGTTTTGTCCTTCTGGATTTTCAGAAGGACTTTTTGAATCAGTGTGAAGTGGGGGGAGGCATAAAGAAACATCCCCGTCCAGGAAAAAGAGAAGATGTCCACCTTCCAAGCTTGTGGATGTGGGTTTCTGGTGCAAAACAGATGCATCTGTCTGCTCTGGGAGGAGGCAAACAGATCTGCCTAAGGAATACCCCACCTGTGAATAAGATCCAAGAACACCTCCCTGTGAAGCATCCATTCATGAGAAGGTGCTGAGGTTCTGCTGAGGGTGTCTGCCATCACATTCTCTGCTGAAGGAATGTACACCACTAGCAGGTGAATGTGTAGTTTTGTTGTTAGGGACCAAATCTGGATTGTCAAAGTGCAAAGTGGATAGGACCTTGTCCCCCCCTGCTTGTTGATATACTACAGGACAGTCATATTGTCTGTGACTATTTTCAAGATGCCTGGTAGGAAGAGTTGTTGGAACACTTAAAATGCCAAGAGAAGGGTCCTCAATTCTTTGATACTGATGTGCTCCTTTTGTCTGTGGGTAGACCACTCTCCCTGAACTTTGTTCTGGTTGTTGTGGATTCCTAGAACTGCTGCTCAACCCAGATCTGATGCATCTGTGTAGAGGTGTTGAGAGGGAGGGGGAATCTGCAAGAGTATTCTCTGATTGAGGTTGATGGAGGAAATCCAACATTCCAGCTCTCTTTTCAAGCATGGGAGAAGAGGGAGGGAAACACCCAGAGGATGGGAGTGTTGGCTCCACAGATTCTTCGAGACCAATTGGAACTTTCTTATATGCAGGGGAAGGGAAGAGATGAAGCTGGCTTGAAGGGGGTTGAGGTATCCCCTAGAAGGGGAAAACTGACCACCAAGTCATGAAATAACCTTTTTGGATGATGGAGCAGGCCCAAGCCTCTAAGGTGATTTTCCACCAAGAGGGTAGGGAAAGAGTGAGGTGGAGGGATGGGGTGGATGTGAGTAGAGGGTTTGATTCACAGTGGAGGAGCTCTGTCAGGGTCAGGCTCTCTCCAAAAGGGAGTAGGGGTTGAGGTGGAGGAGGGTCTAGTAGTGGTTTGCTTCCATCCTTTGGAATGTGGAGAAGTAGAATAAGAAGAGTGCCTCCTTACAAAACTGGTCCTTTGCGGGTAGTTCCTGTGGTATCTATGAATGGAAGAGACTAGCAAATGTTTTAAATTTTGCAACTTCTTGCCCTTCTCTTGGAGAGATTTAAGGAGCTCTGCAAAAGCAGTGCCAAAAAGAGCCTTATTATCAAGTGGAACATCAGTAATTTGGCTTGTACATCCATAGGTAGGGGCTGGAGTCTCACCCAGGACTACTTCCTTTTGACAAAACCTGATGCTGCAGATTTGGATGATGCCTCTACAGCATCATAACTGCACTTGATGGAATGCCTGGCCACCTGAGAAGCAGTAGATAACAGGGCAGAGAGCTGAGACTTTGCAGAAACATCTGACACATCTGGCATTAATGCATAGGCCTTGGAAAGGGTATCTAGCACAAACTTAGCCATGTGGGTCTGATAGTTAATAGCTCTAATGGCTAATGTGGATGAAGTATATATTTTCTTCCCCTGTCTGTCCATGAATTTGCTATCCTTATCTGTGGGGGAAAAGAGAAGATGAAGGCAGCTGTCTGGAAGATTTGTCTGCTGACACAGCAATGACTGCTGGGTCTGCAGGGGGGTTCTTGAACAAGAACTGTGCATCCTGGGGTACCTTGTAAAACCTATCAGAATATTTGGATGCTGGGGTCTGAGAATCTGGGGTCTGAGATGCAGCCGGAAAGGCATCATTAAAGGCTGGAAGCAGAGGAGGGACTGCAGATGGAGAAGGCTGGTCCATCGTAAGAGTTCAAAATACATTTTCTTAGTCTCAGAGACATCAGAGACCTGCCATTTATAATGTACTTTCATAAGACTAATGGTGTTCCCAAAGGAGAATTCCTCCCCAGGAGATTCAGGACTAATGGTGTCCTCCTCCTCAGGAGTAGCAAAGTCCTTAGGAGACTCAGTTTGGGAACAGTAAGTGAGGGAGTCATCAGAAGAAGAGAGTTTTTCCTCTGACTCCTCCAAGGCCTGCACAGGTGGTAAGGAAGGTTGGGGCACCTGGGACTGTAGGGCCTGGAAGGCTCTGAATAAATTCTGGGAAAAGGCTTCCCATCCAGGTGCTGGTTCTGTAACCCTGTGCTTTTTTTTTGTTTCCTCTTAAGAGAATAGAAGTAGTACTGTGTTTTGTAGCTGACACTGGGGTGGATGGTAAGGTGGTAGTAGGCCTCACCGATGCCACGAGCCATGGTTCACCATCGCCATCAGGGTATGATGGCTGCTCAACCTCAGTGGACATACTCTGTGTTTCTGCCGAACTGGCTTCCACCATGGTTCCCGTTTCCAGGTGTGAAACTGATGTTTGATGAGACCCTGAGCTAACATCTGCCTTGAAAGTCTCACTGGACTCCTCAGGTGCAGCATGGGTGTCGGGCCTAACTTTTTTGGTCTTCTTCTGATGCAGTTCCTTGGAGGTACCTACACCACCTTCCATACCTAATGCCAAACATCAGAGCCTTTGGCTTTCTAAGTACAACTTTAAAGCAGCTAGGTGGCTATGCAAAGTTTTAGGTATAAAGGACTGGCAGATGTAACAAGATATAATCGTGGCCTTCCCCTAAACAAAACAAACACTGATCGTGCGCATCCTTATGTGGATTTTGTCTTCCACAAACACACTTTCCCTTCCTAGCTGACATGTACATCTGGAAAGCAAGAAAGAATATAATAAAAAAAAAACAAAAAGATACTTATCTGTAGCAGACAGCCGAAGTCAGACAAGCAAACAGATTCCCGGAGCTGGTGATCGGAGGTCTGTAGATCACTGCGGCAGAAAAGTTCTAGCTTGGGTACGTGCAGATGTCACTTTTATAGCTGACATCAGTTTGTGGCTCTGACATGCAATGTCACACATACCCCTTATCCGAAGACTTTGGTACACTGGGCGGATGTCTGGTGCTGCAGGCAGCCACCTCCCTACAGTTATTAATACTGCAACATGAGAATAGAAGGACATCTAAACTTAATTGACTCAGCAGTACACCTCTCAAGCATACCAAATTCCTTGGTATTTCCCCATTTTTAGAGGCAAAATAATAGGGTGCCACAAATTCCCCAGTGGCCCATTCAAATCCCGATTTTCAGTGCGGTAGTGCCTGACTGCTAATGTGAGGATGTGATTTGTGTGAAACTTGAAATATCATGTACTGCAGAAGTAGAGAGCTCAGGACCCTTACTTGGGCTTCACCATTTCTTGCACATTTCATTTCCAAACTACACTCAGTGCATAGCATGTATATTCATGGCATAGCCTTACATTCTTCATATCTGTTTCTTTCTATATATTGCAAAAGACTATCTAGAATTGCAAATACTATAGCACCTCATAGCGATTAGAAGAAAAGCAAAAATACAAACTGTCAGTCTTGTGACCTCTCATCATTTATCTTGTCTTCAGTTTCATACCTGCAATGCATTTATTTAATGGAAATGATAAGCAGAACATAATGTTTTCAAAATGTTGACAAACTGTTTTTGAAAAAAAAAAATGCATTCCACCAGTTTTCAGAATTTGTCTTGTGTGGCACTACCAAGCAAACACGTGTACATTTTGTGCATCCATACCTCCACCTGAGGGGATCACAAGCACCGTCTTATTTAAGGAAGCAGGCATCCCTTTGTGCAGTGCAGAACCAAATATTAAGTGTAGCAACTTATTCCATGACATTGGTGTGCAGCAGCAATTCCTTAATGGATGTCCCTGAATTGGGCTCAAACGTTACTCCAGTCATGTCCTACCAACCCCCTCATAAAACAGGAGACTTTGCAAGAAAATGTGAGGTGTGAGGGATTACACTTAAATATTGACGGTGATTAGTTCAAAAAGTGCATGTTAATTTATGATACCTCACAGTGCAACTTTACCACCAGTTGGTAGTGCTAATAATTTAAAAAAGGGTTTGTGATATTTCTGGATTTGTGCCTGACTGCCTGATTCCGTAGCTCTAGCTCTCAACCTTCCAGCTCCAAAATGTGGATTGTGTATTACCCAGTTTTATTACTGCAGTCAAGTACTTGCTTTTTAGTGCATTTAGTAATTTGCCTGTTTTGCCTTCCATGAGGTCGGTTGAATATTTCTGTGTAGTTATAGGTGATCATTTTCTGAGTAATAAACATAGCAACCACACCACACCGTACCATTCCATTACTGAGAGAGAGAGAGAGAGAGAGAAGCACATGTAATTATAACTCATTATTGATCCTATCCAGTGTGCAGGGAAACCAACTTTAAAATGCAGATGTAGTAATCCAAAATGTGTAGCTCCCACATAATGCAGAAGCAGGTGTAAATAGAAAAAGGGAGGAAATAATCCCGTTGATATTGTCATTTTCCTGTTACTGCTGTTATTTGCAGTTTGAGTGAGTGTTTGTAAGGATAAAGGGGAATTAGGTTTGTAAAATGCTTTGTAAGCAATGGGCGCATTTATGTATTGGTAAGCAAACTGTTTTTTGGGATATGCTATTTTGGTAGATGTCATCTTCAGTAAGTTAAAGCACGAATTAAGTTCTCTTGCATTTTATGCAGTTTTCTAAAACCAGACAAGTTTTTGCTCAGAGAAGTATCATAACTGCATTGGATGGATGCACACCTCTCAATCTCTCACAGCAAGAAATCTGGACAAAGCCAAAAATAGGGACAGATTTTAAATATTTATTGCTCCTGTAAACTCAGATAGTTGCTGGAATAACAGGTTTTGCATTACTATGTATTTTCTGAGGGATATATGAAGTCTCAAATTCAAATGTCTGCCATTACAACACATAAACGAATATTATTTGTATGGTCCTATGGGTTCTATAAAATGTGTATTTCTGCAGTAGTTTTCCTCTTTGGCTATGTTGTTTTGAATTACAGTCCATTAAAGATGAGTTTACACAGGTGGGGAGGGAAAACGGTGTTGGGATACTGTTCTCTAAACATGGGTTTAAGTGTGGGTTTCCTTTTAGGCTCAGGAAAGCAGAGCATGCTAGGTGCAGAAATGAAGAGAATGCGAACGAAGAGGCTCTTATTGCCAAAAGTGAGTTTGGGATGTTTAGTGGTGCGCTCAGTGAGTCCTTCTATTTGTAGAATTCTGGCCCAGTAGTACTTTTGCTATAGACTTATTCATGGTGGAATTCTAGGACTTCCTTCTGTTATATCTGAGAAGAAAAAACTTCAGGTGAGAAGTATTAAAACATTTTAAAATATTTGCCATTTGGGTGGCTGACAGCGAAATCTTGGGGGTGTCATCTATGTTTAATACTGAGGCCGGCCTAGTGTGTGCAAACCAAAAAGAGGCATTTTGGCTGCTGATGAACTTGCTATATCCATCAAGGGGAAATAACTGAGTTGGCGTTTAATATTGAGGTGGTTTTATACTTGTATGTGGGGTCATTGTCAGCATCTTAATGTAGTTTTGTAGACTTTGGGAGTTAGCTGCATATTCCATGCACACTTTTGTTCTGTTTGACCAGGTACAATTGGCCAAGCAGCAGTTGCACAGCATGAACAGCAGTATAGTAGGGTACATATGGAGTGACATAACTGAGATGTTGTATTGCTTCATCAGTTTCTAATCCTTTTCTCAGTTATCTGCTGATTCCTTCCAAGAGTGCACCTGTGTCTCTTACCAGATATTGTAGTTGCGTGGTAGAAAGCCCATGCATTGGTTTCTGTGAGGGAAGTCTTGGATAAAACTGACCGCAGTATAGACTCTTTATTGTTTGCTATGCTAACCTGGTAAACTCTGCATTTAAAGTTAGCCCAACTGTGCTATTATGTACTTATAGGTTAGCTGTACTTCGATAATGGATTACATTTTGGATGTTGAGATTCGTTGAATACCTTAGCAAGACACTTGCAAATGTTTTATTTTCCATGCTTTTGGAAGCATTCCTCGTTCATGTTGCAGGTACCCTTTAGGACACTGGCAGACATGTACTTAATTTTAATTACTGCTGGGGAGGGGGGGTCACACAACACCTCAGTCATATTTTGTTTTTTATCTTTTGCCATTATTTATTATTTAGTGACTTCAATCTTCATGTTGGTATCCCACAATTCCACTGGAGTGGGTGTGGTTACATGATTATGTATGAAAATTTTACGTTAATCAGCATGCTGATTTGTGGCCAATTGTACCTACTTTTCATGAACCTCTGTCCAGACTTTTGATGTTTCCAGGTTGAGAGGTATGCTCAGCAGTGCTTAGCTTCTGATTAACATGCACGATTTTTTGTATGGCTTGCAGCCAGCAGTGTCATTACAAATGCACAATAAAACAAAGTCAAGCAGCTTGTTGATCAGATCGGTCTGAACCACTTTTTTGAAGTTTTTGCCACATAGAAACAATCTTTTATCATTTGGCTGAGATACAATGAACTATCAATTTCTTCTGTACAGAATGTCTTGCTTTCTTGTTAAAAACTCATCTCTCCACTTATTCCTTGCATTTAGTTTCATGTTTCCATTCTGATTGACCTACTTTTATTCTAGGATAAATGAAACTTGAACTCTTAGCTCTTTAACAAATACATTTATTATTTATTTATTGCGTTTGTTGACCTGAATGGTCTGAAAGGATGCAAAATGACCCCTTTTAAGTTGAGGCCCATGAAGAAAAGCTCCAGTTAATTGTAGAAATGAAATTGTCAAAAATTATTTAAAATGCAAAATTAGCAATCTACAAAAAAATACAATGAAATAGTACAGGAATATATACACAAAATGGTGGGAGCAGACTGTATACATTGCATTACCTAAGTAAGTCAGTTGCAGTAAGTAGTTTTACAATGAAATACAGAATGAGTAAGGATAACTGCTGCATAGGCATGTTCTGATGATGTTGTGATGAGAATAGTGATTTCAGATTGTGGGACGTTGAGTTGTTAGTGGGGAGAATGCAAGTAATAGGCAAGAGTGAATTAGATTTCACACTAGCAGGATATTAGACCTTTCTGTTATAAGAATATGTTCAGTGTTATATTTACAGGATATTATAGGTGCGGGAGTATAGGCAGAGGCATTGTGGAGTACTAGTGTGGAAGAGTACCAGAGTAATGGTGTTGAGCATGGAAGAACCTGGTAGAAGATAGAGTAGTAGATTTATGGGGAGAGACACTGTGTATAGAAGAATGGATAAACCATGCAATGTGGTGGGATGTGTAGAAGGGTAGGAGTTATATAGTGGGATATTAATAGTATAAGAATAGTGTTAGTGAGGGAAGTAAAAGAAAATGGACTGCAGTTTGATATAAGCTACAAGATTAAAAAGATCAAACATTTTTTATTTCAGACTAAATCCTGCTCTCATTGATGACTCTCACTTTGAACTTGGCTGGTGATATGATGAGTACTTTATATTTATTTTGTATGTGGCATATAGTGCTGGTATCCAAACTGCCCTGTTCTGTATAGGACGCTTTGTGTAACTGTTATTGAATCAAACGTTTACTGTATCATATCTAATCTTGAAAGTGAAGACAGTTTATCACCACAGGCCTTGGTTTATCATTTGGAGCTTTGGGCTTCAGAAGAAGATATTTGAGCACTTGCTGGACTGAGAACTGGGAGAAATCAGGTAATTTTAAAAAGGTACTTATCCAAGGAACAGTAAATGGAAACACACTTGGCCATTCCATTCTTCTGCAATCCCAGGAATTCTTAAAATATTTTGATGAGCTTTGTTGAAGAAGACACACAGCCATAATGGCTAAGGTCTTTGCCTGACTGATACAAGGTACACGGTTTGATCCTGACCTCCAGCAACTGCCTGGGTGGCATTTATATGTTCTCTCACCTGTCTTTGAGGGGTTTGTCCCACCTCCTAAAACATGCTCAGTGCTTCCCTCTCAAGAGTGGAAGGTTCTGTCATCAAATCAAGCCTTCCCAGTTGAACTAGAGAGGCATGCCAAAAGAGTGCACCCAAAATTGAATGGAGTCATGGGAAGCAGCACGGACTCTATGCGGTGTCTATCTGGGGGAAGAGTTGTATAGACCAACCACTTTAAGGATTAACTGTGGTGTGCAGCATCCTCCAGATAGCCACTCAGTGGTGTAGAAATTGTGTCTTGGGCATTTGGTCACGTTGATCAATGTTGTAAATAATGAGCTACACCATGACAATGGTGGGAAGGTGTGCCTGCCATAAGCTACTGGCTAGCTGGTGTCCATTTGTGTTGCCCATCCTGGGTTACCTGGGATAGCTCTGTTGAGTGAAAGCTTGACGTAAATTCAATTAACCCACTCCAGTTAACACACAGCAATTTAACTAATGTTTGCTGCATTAAATACAGGTTCACTGACAGGAGACAACTTGAAAGTGGATGGTAAAGAGACTGTATATCCTGTGTACCCAAGAGACTAGGTAGAAGAGCAGTAAAGCAAAGTTGTTTGCGATGGGATCTAAAGTCTGCTACTCATGGAGAGGACAGACTAGAAATGGTGGGAAGTATGGTAAAAGACAGTCTTCTGAAGACCGTGACAGATGTCATAAGAATTAGTGATAGACCTCATTGCAATCAGTCTCCAGTGTATGGGGCAATACTCATAATCTAAACGCAGTCCCCACAGCAGGGAAGAGCTGTTGATGAAAAAAAGGTATTCAGACAGCAGTTGCAGGGTGTCCTGCATAAAATGTGACAAAATGAGTAGATATTAATAACGGGGATCTGAATGCTTGTACTAACACAGACAAAGCAAAATAAAAGCAGAGGACATTCTAGAATTCTGTCTGGCAAATGGCTTCATGGTGGCCAACACATGGTTCACCAAGAGAAACAGTCACAAGATCACATACAGGAGTGGCCAAAATGCAGCTCAAGTAGACTTCCTCCTAGTAATGGAAGGTCACTGGAGTAAAATTAGTCAAACTGTCAGTCCTCAACATAAATAAACTGCTGGTAGCAACAATCAGCTGCATGCAGTGGTCTGAGAAAGCCCTAAGATTAACATAGTGTAGCCTGAAGATCTGGAAATTGACTGAAGTGAAAGCACAGGCATTCAAGGAAATATTCAGGGATATAATACCTCAGGAAAAAGAGAAAACAGATGGAATGTTAGAAAAATGGTAGCTCCTTAAAACAGCATGTGTGAAGACTGTAGAACAGCTGTGCAGCCAAGGCAGGTATGGAAATAAGGTACATAAGGGATGCTGTTTCCATAGGCAGATGGTCAGTGTTGGAAACGTAATACATGGGTTTGAGGCACCTGGGATCATATCATGTGGGAGTATGAGGAAATGCATGGATATAAACAAGATATTAAGATCAATATATTAAAGCATTATTAATACAAATTATAGGAGAAAAAAAAAACACATTTTACAAAGAATATGACTGTGTTGAGCTGGGTTTTAAAAAATCCTTAACAGGTGAAAGCTTTAATATAATTGTTTTATTAGGAGAAAATAATGTGATAATCAGAAACTGGAAATTAAAAAAGTAGCCTTGTGTAAGTTATCAGAAATTAGTAATGGAATTTATTAAAAATATGGAGCTGAGGTAAGACACTAAGACACATAGGGGTTTTCACCTTAAATAAATAGAATAAATGGGATATCTGCATACTGAATGAAGAATAGTAATCAATGTAGATACGGTACACAAGCCGTGTAGATAGTCGCCAAACTGTTTCTGCATTATTTGTGTAAAATAATTTCATGACTGCTACACTGTATCTCTACTCAATGTTGATACTAAATACAAGCAGTATAGATAGTCTCTGAACTATATCTGCATTATTTGATGTGAAATACTTCATGACTGCCTGACTGTGTTTCCCTTATGTCTTTTGGTTAACTTAGCTTATTGCACTTGCATTTAATTTGATTACAATAACCTTCTGCATGCCTGACACTGTTTCTTAACATTCCTTGTGCCTTACTACTGCTTAAAACACTCTTCTTTCCCTGTTTTTTTACAGCCTGGGCCCCAGCCCACCCTGCCCAAATCTGCTGAATATAACCTCCTGAACTGTCTAACCAAGAGCCTACTCCAACGGACTTTTTACCTGGAAATTTAAGACCTCTGTTCCCTGAGTCCTCCTCCCTCAAGATTCCAAGAAAGTATGTGTACTGTTGTAACTCTGCACTACTGATTAGTTGGTACTACTAGGTCGCTGTACGCTTCCCTGCCAGACTAGCCAGCAGCCTCTACCCCCTCTGCTTTACTGATTGAGCTCCTAGTTCTCCCATTTTCTCTACCCCCTTCTCTGCTGTTTCAGTCCTCCCTGCACTTCCTACTAACCACCTGAACCTCTTCAGCTCCCTTCCTGATTCATTAATTGGATCTCTACTACTCTGGTCGGTCTGTCTACTAGGTGGCGCTCCTCTACCTCCTACCGTACCCACTATTTGTTTCCTTCTCCTTCTGTATCTCCCCTTCCACTGTTCTCTACCTCCATTCCTCTGCTCTCCCCCTCTCTACTGCCCTGAACTCTCAGCCTTCCTTTCCTTTACTCTACCCTCCTCTACTCCCTGACTAAAGTCTCTTTCTTCTCCCTCTGTCTTTCTCCTTAGCATTCCACCCTCTAACCCAATTTCTCTGCTCACCTCAGTACCATTCTCCTCTTCTTCACCTACATTTCCTTACTTTCACATCTCTGATTAACTTGTTAAACTTACCTTCTAAATACTCTCTCTTTACTGATTGTCTTCTGCAGCTTTCACCTCCTCTGGCTCAACCCGCTCCGTTCGCCCTTCGGGCTCACTCCGCTCCCCTACCCTGCCCCCAAATCCCACCCGACCCCAGCACATCCACATTTATACATCCCCAACTCCACTCTACATTATTTTCCACCAATCAGACTCTTTCCCTCCTCCTCCAAGTCATACCTTAATTAACCAATCTAAAACCTCCATTCTTTTTCTCCAACCTCTCTCACCCCTCCCACTTCTCACTACTCTTAACCCTATGCTCTCCTTACCTACTTGACATCTTCCTTCTACTCCTTCCTCATTCTCTCCTAACTCTCACTCTTCCAACTACATCTTTTCTTCATCCCTTACCACACCCATTCTAACATGTAGTCACAAACTCTCATTTACCTCAGACTCCCGCTCTCTCTTCTCATTTGTCTTCTTCCTCTCTATCACACTACTTCTTACTGCTCAATAACTCACCCTTACCTGGCTACTTCTCTTACCCTCACTTTCTCCCACCCACATCCTCCTTTAATGTCTCATTTCCACTCCATTTCCCCCTACCTTATTCCATTAAGCCCACTACACCTCTTCCATCCCAAAATACTCTCCTCATCTACAAAAAGACCCTCTCTAAATTTTCCACCAACCCCAAACAACTTCCTACTCTCCAAACTTAGAAGACTTAATGTTTTCTCATATAATTGCCTAGCCTTATCTGGAGACATTCACCAGAACCCTGGCCCCTGCTTCAGTACTAACAACTCCTTCCCTCCTTCCCCCTCCTCCCCAAATTCAAATACATCTCTCCCTCCCACTCCTTCTACTCCTAAGACCTCTCCTAGCACCCTTAAGATCTTCACTATCAATGCCCAAAGCCTCAACAATAAAATTCACAATACTCACGCCTGGATTAACCACAACCAACCTGACATGTTAGCCATCTCCGAGACCTGGCTAAAACCCCATATCTCTGATTCTAAGATCCTACCTCCAGGTTTCAACATCCTCAGGAGTGACCGTATAAACAAAAAAGGTGGTGGCTCTGCCATTATCTACTCTAACCTTCTCTCCATAATCCCCCTGCAAATCCCCACCCCTCTATTCAAAAATACTGAAATAACTGCTTGTCTGCTCCAACTCAATAAACATAAAAAATATCTGCTTCCTTTCTTTATATATCTCCCCTGGCGACAATATCTCTACCCTAGAGAATATTCTCCACTGGGCCTCATCTGAAATAAAATATGAAACATTTATTCTAGGTGACGTCAACATTGACTGGAACAAAATTAATTCACCTTACCCCACCCTAGCTATCAACCTTTTCAACTTCACTCAATTAATCCATTCTACAACCAGGCCTAACAAAAACCACCCCCCCTGGCTCCATCTTAGATTGGATTTTAGTCTCCCATCCAAACAAAGTCTCTCTATCAGGAACTATCCCTGACTCTTTCAGTGACCATCTACCTGCCTTCATTCACCGCTCTGCTAACCCCTCTCAACACCTACATCATTATATCCAAACTCGTAACCTTAGCAATTTCAACGCCACGATCTTCTCCAATATATTCAAACAAATGAACTGGCAAATCCTTCACACTCTGTCCATCGACAATGCCGTAGAACATTTTAACTCCATCTTCTTAAATACTCAACTCTCTAGCCCCCCTGAGAAATAAATGAATCAAAGCAAATTCTGCTCCTTGGCTGACCAAAGAGACTAAACAAAACATGCAGCTCAGAGACAAATCTTGGAAACTTTATCAGAAAAGCAAACAGCCTTTCTCCAATATACCCAACTCCACAACCAAGTAAAAAAAAACTAATCATCAGGGACAAAAAAAATACTACAACAAACTTCAGTCTATTAATCTTAACAACCCCAAACAATTCTGGAAAACTGTTAACTCTCTTCTCCATCCTGGGTCACAAATTAACCCCTGCCCTGACCCTAGCTTAGCTGAAAATGAACTAAGCTCACTCTTCAACACTTTCTTTACTGACTCTATTGCCAAACTAACCAAAACATTCCCTGACAACAACCCTTCCAACCTCCTAAACTCTCCTAATGACTGTCTCCCTATGTTTCAACTCAAACCAGTTTCCACAACTTTCATAAAAAGCTCTTAACCAAACTAAAACCTTGTTCCAATGCCCCCGATAACATTCCCCCCTCCTTCCTCAAACACGCAGCCGATGGAATAGCTCTTCCTATTAGCATCCTGATTAACAGATCATTACAAGAGTCATACGTTCCCAAACTCTGGTGTTCTGCCTACATTCTACCACTTCATAAAGGAGGTAAAAACAACTCCATTTCTAACTTCCGCCCTATAGCCCTACTCTCTCCTATATCCAAAATTCTTGAGAAATGTGTCCACTGCCAACTCTTACCCTACTTAACAGAGAATCAGCTACTTACACCCACCCAACATGGTTTCCGTCCAGGCCACAGCACCATAACAGCCCTACTTTCCTTCTTAGAAACAGTTAATCAAGCCCGAGATTCTGGACTTCTAGTTTCCACAGTTCTGCTAGACCTTTCCAAAGCCTTTGATACCATCTCCCATTCATACCTACTAGGCCAGCTTTCCAATCTTAATTTTTCCACTAATACTCTTTCCTGGTTCTCCAGCTACCTCTCTAACAGATCCCAGGCTGTCAGATGGAAGAACTCTACCTCCTCCTTCCTCAGGGATCTATTCTTGGTCCCATACTTTTCAAAATCTTCATAAACAACCTTCACACTGCTCTCCCTGACACTACAGTCATCCAATATGCCGATGACTCTACCTTAGTCTGTTCCGCCCCCAACTTTGCTGATCTTCTCTCTAAAACTCAAACAGCTTTTTCCACTACAGAAAACTGGATGCACCAAAACCATCTCTCCCTCAACTCCAATAAATCCAAAATACTAATTTTCCTCCCTTCTAAAACTTCTTTCTTGGACAAAAACTCTTTCAAAATCCTCAGCCAATCTAACACTCCTATAGAAGTGGTCCCCTTTGCTAAACTTCTTGGCATAACCATTGACGAACGTCTTAAATTTGACCTCCACAGTCAACAAAACATAAAAAAAACACCAAAAACTTAGCATGCTTTACAGGAACAATCTATTTCTTTCCAAATCCTCCAGGCAAACCTTAGCTACTAGCTTCCTCCTACCATCTCTACTTTATGGAGCCCCTCTCCTAACTAATGTCTCTGCCTCCTTCTCCTCTAAACTTGAAACTTGCTATAATAAAATCTCTAAATTTGCCACCAAATCCAAAAACTCAACCCACCACTGCCTCTCCCTTCAATCTCTAAACTGGCTAGAACTCCCAAACCACCTTGACTATCTCCAACTAACAACCACTCATAAACTAATATTCTACCCAGAAAAATGCCCTGCTCTATCCAACATCCTTCCCCCTTACATTCCCAACCGATCTTTAAGATCTGAACACTAAAATCTAATCTCCATCCCCAGACCTAAACATCCCGCTGGCCAACTATTATTATCCTTCTCTCTAGGTAGGAAATGAAACTCTCTCCCTCCTACTCTTAGAACCATACCTAACTCAGATTACTTCAAAACCCAACTTTTCTTACACCTCTCTTCAAAATGGAAACGTTCTTGCTTTCACCCTACTTAATCCCAAGGTGCCCCTTGACTAAGCCCCTTCTCCTCCACCTTTATACTCTCAAACTCTAGCTATATTTTAGCAGGCTCTACTTCTCTGTATGGAAGAAATATTGCAAAGTACAAGTTTTTTTACTGTGACCTTTATGAATTCTTGGAGTGTAAACATTCTATTGTATATTTGCATTTCAATGTCCTTACTATGTCTACATCCTATTGTAAATATGCTTTATTACAATGTTCTTACGGTGTGTACATCCTATTGTAAATTTGTTTTAGCAGTCTCTTACTATGTTTTGTATTCTTCTCAACATTTTTGTTTTGGTTGTACTGCCTTTGGAGCTTTTCTCCCCGGGCCTCCACTGAAAAAGTGTCCTTCATGGCCCAGTGGACTTCCCCGGTAATCAAACTGAAATAAATAAAATAAATAAATAGAAAATTACAATATCAATTTATACTACCTACATAGAAGTACCAGAATGGAGATACCTAGTAATAGAATAAAATAGATTATAAAGCGATATTAATAAGGTCTAAACATGATCCAGATGCACATAGTTTTAACTACTTCATGTTGCCTATATTTAGAGTTATAATATGTGATTTTAAGATGTAAAGATAACAGGTGTTTACTAAATTTGGCAAAAATGAATCTTATGAGAGCCATACAATAAAAGGAAAGTTCTATTGATGGAAAGTATTTATCTATGAAATATACAAATGTGGGTCATTTTATAAATAGCTTCATTTTTCTATATGATTCTTACTGAGAATTAATTTGACTATAGTGATGTGAACGACACGACAAAAATAAGTTGGTTTGATAAATTAAATATGAAATGATAACTATACTTATTACTGTACAATGGCGACAGACCTTACAATTCAAATGTAAGCAATGATTTGTTGACAAAATTGAATATTGTAAGCATGTGTGTTTAGTTAATGAAATTAATGCAGCAGTTAGCAGT
This sequence comes from Protopterus annectens, assembly GCF_019279795.1. NCBI lineage: Eukaryota > Metazoa > Chordata > Ceratodontiformes > Protopteridae > Protopterus > Protopterus annectens. The sequence continues at coordinate 859,981,420 of NC_056747.1, read as the reverse complement.
GCAATTATAATAGTGCACCATGCATGAGGTTAAGGTTAATATGGTTTGTTCTGTAATAAAAGTGAGATTTAAAAATGGCAATTTCCTCTTCAAACTGTACAATGTGGTATGGGCTGGTATAATAAATTCTCACATTTGAAACGAAAATTGGCTAAGCTTTAAATGGCCCATAAGGGAAGCTAGTCTAGCACTTAACCTATGAACCTACGATCTTTATACTGGTCAACTAGGTCTTAAAAACAGGGACGGTCCTGCCGTTAAAGAAGAAAGATGCAAATTCATTTACCCTAAGCTAGATAAGGATCCTACTCTACAGTCATCCTAATGTTGGTTTTTAAATCAGATTATGAATTATTTAGGATAGTTATCAGTCTGGGTTCTAATGTTAGAATGACCATTTTTCTGATTCAGAAAAGAGCTGAAGAAGATCAAGCACTTTTAGTGACCAGTCTCAATGCAGAAAAAAACTTCCAACAGAAATGCTTGGGTTTACCTTTTTTGACTTGTACTTGAATTCAAGTTCCTTGAAAGATTTGTCCAGATCCTAGAGAAGATGTATGAAAGGGCATCAACAAGGACTAAGGAGTTAAGCTGTTGTTTAAATTCAGATCAATATATGGCAGTTGTCAGGGTTGCCCAATGCCTCACTTTTATTTGTCCCTCCTTAGAGCCACCAGCATAGCAGCCAAGAAGGTCACATCTCCAAGCATTCACATAGAGAGCTGTAAAACAGAACCTTTCACTATTTGTAGATGATTTGCTAAATTATCCAATCCAGATAGTTTGGAGGCCTAAAGAAATTTAGCAGGTTTTATAGTTATTTAATAACCCTGGCAAGGTCCTCCAAATTAATTTTCAGTACTCTGAGCAGTTACAAGACCATTACATTTATTTATAAGGTGGTGATTACATCTGATACCTTCAGGTAGAATTGAGAACAACACTGGAACAAACATTATTTTATTAATCATATGCTGAGACTGATAAATATGGGAAAAAAAGTAAAAATTACATTACACATTGGAAGAATTTACAACTGAATTGTGGAAGAGTTCAAATACTCAAAATGTATGTTGTATCTTATATTCTTCACATTGCACACTGTGCCTGCTGACCCCCCCCCAAATGTTTTGTTTTCAGCACACTAAAATAAAGAATTCAATAAAGAATCTTAAAGCACTACATAAGCATGTTTTTTTGACTGCCTAGAATCCACCGTAGTTCTTAAGAATTTTTTCCACAGATGAGAAACTCCAAGTAAAACAAAAAGCTACTCCGAATGAGGCTTCAGCAATATATCTTTCCACCAATGAAGACCATCGAACAAACAACTAGCACAGCTGGACAGCTGGCCCCATAATCTTAGAGAACTACCTGCATGCTCTCTCTCTGTTTTTATAAATTAAATAAAGCAAAACAAAGAACTAGACTAAAACAAACCTTGCTCCCACAGGTACATCAAAGTGGAGGGGCCAGCAAAAGCCTGATACATAGGAGCAGTCATGGGAATCTGTTCACAAGACCTCCACCGTATGACCACCCCGAGGTGGTCCTCATCCTCTTTTAGGCTTAACCCTCCCCAGGGGGGTAAGTGAGAATTTCTGAATTAGCTTGTTTGTTCCCCCCATCTCCGGAGGGGCCATTCTCATGACCTGGGCTACCGCTTATGTTCTGACTCCGACTTCTAACTTTTTTTAACAAGGGAAAATCCTGTCGGCTTGGAAGAAAGTAACTCAATCTCATCAACTGTACCTGCTTTGCCTCCTGAATGAGTTGTATCAGTCTCTGTGAAAGCTGCATTGTGCCTTCCCATTAGCAGATGCTAAATTTGTTTTCATGTGTATTTAAACTATGTATCCAGGAAGAGAAAACAGCAACTACCAGATGTCTTGGAAATACTAGCAGACCATGCTGAATGGACATTTGGCACAATTTGGGGTGGGAATTTAACGGATGAGTACATAAGAACATTTGCTTCAAGTGATGGTGGTGATACAATTGAAATGGCAAAATAAGTAGAAATGATTCCTGATCTCCAGTTTTGGGAGCACTTAAAAGAAAAGGAAAAGAAGGGAAATTGACTTGATTTGGAGAGGGAGCATGGCAACACTTCAGAGGCATACACCTGGTAAGTGTTATGAACATATAAAAAACAAAAGCTGAGTATATGACGAAGTGTTAATAAAATGAAAACTAAACACAAAAAAATACAACAGACCTACTAAACAAATTTAGAAACAGAGAAGTTTTTTTTTTAAATTTGTCTACAAGCTCTTTTGGTGTTTAGTTTAAGAGTCTGAGACAGGTGGAATTCAGACCAAGGCTGGTTAGTTTTTTTGTAAAAGCTTACATTGAGGTGTGTTCCACATCCCATCTACTTTTATACTGTATTAAGTGTCTAAAGGTGTCGGAAAAATATGTGTGAACCACTTGGTATTGCCTAGCAGTAAGATCTCCCTATACAGATAAATAAGGACATATGGGATTATTATGGACAAGGATATCCTAGATACAGTGGATATAAAAAGTGTACACACCCCTGTTAAAATGTCAGTTTTTTGTGATATAAAAAAATGGGGTCTATATTAGATTATCGAAAGCTTTATTCAGCAAACGCTCACATGAGTGAAAACGCTAGAAATCAAACTTCTTATTGTGGGGGGCTGCACCCCCACACCCCCCGCTAACTATATATTCCAACTCTGAAATCGCACTACAGTGAGGAAAGGGCAAATATCCCACTCCTCACTGCACCATGACCCCATAAACACCCTTTCGATTTCCAGCGTTTTCGCTCATGTGAGCATTCGCAGAATAAAACTTTTGATAATCTAATATAGACCGAAAAAAATGAGACCACAATAAATCATTTCAAACCTTTTCCCACCTTTAATGTGGCCTATAACCTATACAATTCAACTGAAAAACAAACAAATCTGTTAGGGGAAAAATATGAAAAATAAAAAATGTACAATAAGCTGGTTGCATAAGTGTGCACACCCTTAAACTAATACTTTGTTGAAGCACCTTTTGATTTAATTACAGCATACAGTCTTCTTGGGTACACACCTGCCATCAATTAAAGAGACTCTAATTAACCCCAAATAAAGTTCAGCTGTCCTAGTAGGATTTTCCTGACATTTACTCAGTTGCCTGCTACAACAAAAGCCATGGTTCACAGAGCGCTTACAAAGCATCAAAGGGATCTCATTGTCGAAAGGTGTAAGTCAGGAAAAGGGTAGAAAAAACTTTCCACAGCATTGGATATATCATGGAACACAGTGAACACAGTCATCAAAAAGTGGAGAAAATATGGGACAACAGTGATGTTGGAAAGAACTGGACATCCTTCCAATATTGATGAAAAGACAAGAAGAAAACTGGTCAGGAAGGCTGCCAAGAGACCTATAGCAACACTCAAGTAGCTGCAGGAATTTCTGGCAAGTACTGGTTGTGTACTACACGTGACAACAATCTCCCGTATTCTCCACATGTCTGGGCTATGGGGTAGGGTGGCAAGATGGAAGCCTTTTCTTACACAGAAAAACATCCAGGCCTGGCTAAAATTTGGAAAACAATACATCAAGTCTCCCAAAAGCATGTGGGAAAATGTTTTATGATCTGATGAGACCAAGGCTGAACTCTTTGGCCACAATTCCAAAAGGTATGTTTGGTGCGAAAACAACACTTCCCATCACCAAAAGAACACCATCTCCATGGTGAAGCATGGTGGTGGCAGTATCATGATTTGAGCTTGATCTTCTTAAGCTGGAACTGGGGCTTTAGTCAAGGTGGACGGAATTATGAACAGCTCCAAATGCCAGTCACTTTTGGCCCAAAACCTTCAGGTGTCTGCTAGAAAGCTGAAGATGAAGCGGAATTTCACCTTTCAACACGACAATGACCCCAACCATACATCCAAATCAACAAAAGAATGGCTTCACCAGAAGAAAATTAAAGTTTTGGAATGACCCAGCCAGAGCCCAGACCTAAATCCAACAGAAAATCTGTGGGTTGACCTGAAGAGGGCTGTGCACAAGAGATGCCCTCGCAAGCTAACAGATCTGGAGTACTTTGGCAAGGAACCGTTTACAAATATTGCCAAGTCAAGATGTGCCATGCTGAAAGACTCCTACCCAAGAAGACTGAACACTGTAATTAAATCAAAAGGTGGTTCAAAAAAGTATTAGTTTAAGGGTGTGCACACTTATGCAACCAGCTTACTGTATGTTTTTTATTTTTCCCCTAAAAGATCTGTTTGTTTTTCAGTTGAATTGTACAGGTTATAGGTCACATTAAAGGTGGGAAAGGTTTTGAAATGATTTATTGTGGTCTCATTTTTTTAAATCAAAAAATACCTGGCATTTTAACAGGGGTGTGTACACTTTTTATATCCACTGTACGTGACGAAATCACAAATGTTTAGAATATTTCACTGACATGTCAGCATAAATACTTTTATACACTGTCTAGGCTAACAAGGGTGCTCAGCTTTCAGAAACATCTCTGTTATGTTGGGGGTAATAATGGTGTGAATGGCATTTGGCCAATATATTTAGGAATGCAGTGAATTAATTCAGTTTAAGACTGAAACCCAGGATCTGTGGGACTGTGGCCAAGATGGCTGAACTTGACTCTGCTATTATTGTCTGTCTGCCAAACAAATGGATCAGCTCGATACAAAACAGAGTTAATATTACCTTTAATGTTAGTTGTGAAGAAAACAATCATCAGACAATGGATGTAAGAAGTACAAATTACCCAAGGTGAAAAGGCTGTAATTAAAGTTGCTTCTTTGAGGTTATTTCTATGAACTAGAAGCAGGTTTGTTAGAGTCTGGAAGAAGTGGACTCCAAGGTTGATGGCCATTCTAAATAGTTACCTGTTAGATGTTTAAACTAGGAACCGTCTTAAACTAGGTAAACTTCTACTAATAATGGGCTGGTCTCATTACGAAAGTCAATAATATGTGTGTATACATCATACTAGAATAATTAAAGACAGGCTGTTTGTTATGTCTATTTTTTTCCTAAGGATACCTGCCTACACCCCCCACCCCCACCCCAATGGCAAGAAAACCAATATACTTCAAATTAATATTTTTTTTGTACATTTGTCATGTTTGACATGGAAGTTTTTTGTTTATTATTCTTGTCTGGACATGACAGTGGTATTCTGAAGACTACTGTACACGTGATACTGGTCCCTTATGTCTTTTTATTTCTGGGACGAGCTATTTCATGGAACCCTTGCTTAATTTCATTGTTTATTGAAACCACTAGTTATGGTTACTAGGTGCTATGGAAGAAGACACAAAATGTTTTTTTTTTATTACTCTGAGGTTTTTTAAATAATAATGGAATAGATCTGTGCTCTAATACTAACATGAGAATGGACTAGCTAGCTTATGTGATTGTTTTACATTTTTTTTCAATTTTAGACAGACGTATAGAAATTTGTGACTTTTGTACTCCTCCATATATTTTTTTGCGATCATTGCTCACAGTTGTTAGGAGATGCCAAGGACCCTGTGTTGCATTCTTGACTTATAAGGAATGCAAAGTTATATTTTCAAATTATTTTTTGGGAAGATAATGTAAAATTGTTTTCAGACTTTATATTGATAATGCTTTTTCATTTAGATTAGTGGAGGACAACTTTTATATGATTTTGTAGCGATGTTAAAACAATGTTATGGTCTTTTAAGATTAGACATAAAATATGATATAACAGATCGTCATTCCTGGATGTGGAGGTATATACACAAGGAAGTTGTTTACCTTCTAAGTTATACAGGAAAGAAGTTGCAATAAATAATTTATTGAAATATAGCAGTTGCCACTCAAGGCATATTCTTAATAATGTACACAGGGGACAGTTTAAATATGTGTTTTGATATGCATCCGAGGTAGCTGTGATGAGCTTTGAGTTGTCTGTTAGTGCAGTCAGTGTTTCTGGATAGGGGTTATTACATTGAAGTTTTAGATTGCACCCTCGGAAAAGTTTTGCTTGAATACAATACCTGTGAGGTATATTCCCATATAAATAGCAATAGTTGACAATACTATGAGTGGTTTTGGGTGTAGGGCTTCACACAAAGCTTTCAACTGTCACTAATTTTACACAGTGTCCACAATTTTGCCCTCTTTCCCATAATTTTTTTTTTTCATTTTCATTTAAATCACTAAGAATTATACAGTAAACTCTCAGTTAACTGGAACTCAAGCAACCGGCAAAAACCAAAGAAATACAGTACAGTATGAACAATTCAATTCAATTCAATTCAATTTTCATGTGTTTAACTTTCTGGTCCCCCCCAGCCAGGCTTTTAATTAGTGTATTTCAATATTAAAATCAAATCAATACAGGGTACAGTATTAGTCAGGCCTACTTTTAATAGTAACTCTCAAGCAACCAGAAACTACAATTATCTGGCATCTACCAATTCCCATGGATGCCGGTTAACTGAGAGTTTACTGTAGTCATTCAACATTGCCAGAAATTAGAGTTTTGTATTTCTTATTCTTCAGAAAATGCATGTTGATGCAAAATCTGTTGTTCTATAAACATTCTAAATGAATTATAGAAGTATTTACAATTTGCCCATGACTGTGGACCTTTGTGATTCATTATTTTTGGCATTGTCCCTAATTCTTGAGCAAAGAACCTAAGAGCTATAGTTCCACATCAAATGACATGCTCGACTGGGTTATTGATAGAGCAAGTAATAGTGAACAGTATTTCTTCCAAGTTAATGAAATATAACTTGGCTTGCAAATAAATTGGAAAAGATGATTTTAAAAATGACAGATCATACTATTATTATAGCATTAAAAAGTGAACACTAACAAAAATAAATAAAAAAAACAAAAATAATACTGGACGGTCAATTGACTGAAACACAAAACATCTAACTAAGTATTATAATACAAAGGCCCGGTTTCAAAAGAATTGCTCTCGGTGTAAGTCATCAGTTACAGTGAGAGCAGGTCTTTTGGAATCTGGCCCCCAGTGTAAGCCTGCTTATAAATAGGCCTTAAACAGGTGTAAGTCACTTACACTGCGAGCAAGTCTTTCGGCATCAAGGCAGACTTACACTGGCATCAAATCTTTTGGAATCTGGCCCATAGTGTTTTTGCATGGATCAAGTCTGCCTGCACTGTCCCAGACATAAATATACCAACTCCATGACTGCACCACCTTATAGAAGGGAGAAGTTTCCCTATTAAAGAAAACCATTGCCACCACACATTAAAACATGCACTGACAAGGACCTCTTGACACAAAACCACTACAATAAATATTACAAAACCCTCACAAATAGCAAACATAACCCATCCACAGCCACCTAAAATATGGAACCCTGACAAAGAGTTATACCAAGAGATACAATTATGATTCGGTATTATTGCCTTTCACGCTTACCATCATTCACCCTAATATACACTTGCTCAATTCTTGGTGCTGCTAAACCTTTGCACTTATGTACATTTGCAGAACTGACATATACCACATAGCACATACAAAGCAGTTTGACCAGAGGCCAGGTGCGCCTTGCCAGTAACCACCCTCAAGCTCTATCATTCTATTCAAGGAGGGCAAGGCCTGTATATTCCACAGTAAATTTAAGGGTGTCCATTCAGTTGTCCAAAATATATTTGGGATTCTGTTTTGCAAATATAATTTCTTTATATCAACTGACCACCAGGGAGATTTGTTTTTGAATTTACCACTATATTTTGTTCATGTGGGGACAGCCAGATTAATGCATTTGTTTAAATGGGCATAAAGATCCTTATTGTAGGTGCCCGCATATCTTGGGTCAACTGCAGAAATTTTGTGGGTGAATTTAGGGATTTTGTCATATAATTGCTAAAGATTTGATTTTGATGTCTCTGAAGAGATGCTGTTGTTACCATGGGGAGTGGATGTTTTGAGGGTAAACATAACAGTAGGTGATCTGACTTAACTAATAAGGGACTAACCAAGGAGAGAGATCAGGCTGGAGCTAAGTTTGCAAGAACTGGCTCAAGAATATTCAAACCACTGGCAGGACTGAGGACATGTTTATCCAGGGAGTTCTTGTTAACCCAATCCAAGAAGCACTAGGCAGACCTTATGTTGGTAGTGTAGGTACTTCAGTCTATGGAGGAATAGTTGAAGTCACCAAGGATTAATGCTCCATTACTTACAGGAATATTTTCAAGGAATGCCAGGTATTTTCATGATTGTGTGGGGCCATGGACACTAATAACACGCTGTCAGTTGGAAGTTCGACTTCCCTAACATGAGCTGGGGTTCAGTGAGCTCATGGGGAGGGCCTCTGGGTATCACCTTTGAAGGGATACTGTCAGTGATGAACACAGAGACTCCACCACAGTTATCAGTGGGTTTAAATGTGTGGTAAGCATAAAACCCAGGCTCAGGGAGGAAGCTCTCTTTTCATTTGAACCGTGTCTCGATAACAACACAATCTTGGACATATCTGAGATGCAGAAGTGCCTCCAAGGATCAGGCAACTTATTGTTAAAGACTCCTGGTGTTAAGAAAAGGCACCTTGAGTGGATGCCGACTCTGTATGTTTGTGTTGAAGCATTCGCTCTGGTGTACGGGAGAGTTTTTCCATGAGCGTGAGCATGTTGGGGCTTGTTTTTGGATGCTAGAATGTGTGTGTGTGTGTGTGTGTGTGTGTGTGTGTGTGTGTGTGTGTGTGTGTGTGTGTGTGTGTGTGTGTGTGTGTGTGTGTGCGTGTGTGTGTGTGTGTGTGTGTGTGTGTGTGTGTGTGTGTGTGTGTGTGTGTGTGTGTGTCTGTGTGGGTGTGTGTGTGTGTGTGTGTGTGTGTGTGTGTGTGTGTGTGTGTGTGTGTGTGTGTGTGTGTGTGTGTGTGTGTGTCTGTGCGGGGTGTGTGTGGGCATGCATTAATGTAGGCATGCCAATGCTACCACTTGCACAGTGAGGTTTTACAATGCAATGATTATTTCTAAGAAATGGTAATGAACTACGTATGAGGTGTTTCTGTGTGTGACTATCATTTCTCTGAATAAATTAGAACTGGTGGACAGAATCTCCCTGGGTCCTAGTAACTAAAGCTTTACATAAAAAAAAAAGATAATATTGCCTTTTGTGGTAATGTATATTGATTAACAATACAATGCAGATTTTGAGTTAGTCATACATGTTATTTCATAACATTTGTACTGACAAATCAATCTTAAACTGCTTCATTTTATACTGAAGTATTTTTCTGTTGCTTAGTCAAGGTCTGACAAACTAATGCTCAGGAGAACTATGAACCTTTTTCTCCCAAAGTAACAATGCTATAAGATAACCTGATATATGTGTTTACCTTTGTTGGATTACTACTGCTTTTAGATATGGAATGTGTAAAGCGCTGTGTAATGAATTGTCTATTTAAATGGATTCTAACTCATCACAAATGCTTCTTTAGTTAAAGGTTACATTAACATTTTCTGCTGAGGCTTATTAAAGAACTGATAATAGAGAAGGAATTTAGGTGACATCCCATGGCCAAAACAAAATTCTGCTGTGAAGCTTACATGATCAAAGAAAGGGTAGCAATTTATCCATCACCTAAATTTGCATGCATTGGAACTGTATTTCAGATATTAAATATGTTTAGCACTGAGTTAGCTAGGTTAACGTGTCACAATCATCTTGTCTTTATATAAGGCAGCATGTGGGTGTGACTATCATCTAAAAAATCATATACCAACACATTTCCTCTCAGTTTACTAAAATACCACCTATTGTTTAAAACGATTATTCCGTATGTTATTGCTGTCATATCAGCAAGCCGTCTGCTTTTCTATGTTCTCTGCATACCTAATTTCTCAGCACCAGCTGCTGAAGGAGATTGAACACTAAAATTATTTCCAAAATGCAATGAGTAAGTGCTAGGGTCAAACTAATGTCACACAGTAAAATAATTATCAGTGGAATGAAATGATTTTAAAATAAATATGAAACAAAGTGACTTGTAGGCTCATCAAAGCTAGTACTGAAGGCCCACAAAAACAAGAATATTTGAGTCTGGACTTAAAATTCCAGAATGAATGGCCAGTGTTTTTGGGCTGCTCAGTTCTACAGAGTGAGGCCTGACTCTGCAGCAAGGATGAAAAATATGTTCTTGTAGACTGTCTGCCCATGTAGGAAAAGATATATCAATATTATCACTTTAAAGGTGATTACTGAGCTATGCAGGATATGAAAACAAGATTAATAGGTACAGAGAAAGAAGCATGCATAAATACTCTGGCATTGAAGATGTAGCAATTTGAAATCTGATGGAGACAGTCTTTGGTCAAGAGTTTTACAGTAGTCAAACCTACACGATACGAGGTCATGCACCATAGACCAAGTAACAAGGTCCTGTAGCGTACTCAGGTGCTTTATTGTTAAGATATTTTTTTCATTTATATCTTTTTTTGTCCTTCTGTGCAGTCGGCTGTTAGCACATCCTGGTGCCCCACATCCTACATTTGGGTCTGCCTACTTCTAAACTCCTCCAAACTTAATTTGACAGGGTTGGGCCTGACAAGGAGCTTAAAGGCGTCCCGGTACAATGTGTCATTCACTGTCAAGGAGGTTTTTTTCTTTAATGACCTACCCTTACTTCCTCCAATTCCTTGCATTTGCTTGGTACGTCTGTGAGTGAATGTACAACAGGGACATGCTAACATATGGCTCCACATTTGCAGCAGCTCAGACAATGTTTACCTTTTTCCAGTCTTTGGACCATGCCCCTTGTACTATTTGCCTGGCTTTCACCAGGGACCATACACTAGGAATGCCCGACAAATGCCCCCCCCCCCCCGGATGGGCAGGGTACACCCATCCCCCAAGCCTGTGCCTCAGATGCCTGAGATGCTAATAATCCAGTCTGAATTGCCTGGGTTGTAGTTAGGGCTTATCCTCTCATGCAACAGCAATAGGTATTTCTTTTTAAATCTACTTTTCCAGCTTTGCATTAAATCACTGTTATTTTCCATCCAAGCATTCACTGAAACTGCCTTATTTGTCAGGGTTTCATCAAGAAGAGGTTCAGCAATCAAAAAAAGTTAATGAAGTGATACTGCAGGAGGCTTTGTCCCTACATATCCCTTATCCTGTATTATTAATTCCATGTTGTTGCATGTTTAAAGAAAACATGGTTATCCTGTGAAAAATCTGTCGAGTGAATCACTGGTGAGGAAAAACGTTTTAGTGAACAGAAGTTGCTCAGCTGGGTATATTCAAGTTACTGTTCATCTGCCAGTTGTCCCCCCACCCCAAACCTCCGACAAGTGAGTGACAGTAAAGAGAAAGTTAGGAGTGATGTTCAACTGCAAGGAACCTACAAATATAAGGTACCCTATTCTAACTGGCATCTCCATCTAAACTCCTTAAGGGCAAGTGAACCTAAACAAGAAACTAATTCAAACTTCTGGACAGATCTGCTGCTGCTGTAAGTGTCTGCTCCCCTTGTTATCACTTGTATACCAACTTGCAGATTCTCTGGGTTCTGTAGAGGGGATCGATACAGCCTTCTCATTCTCTCTCTCTCACACACACACACACACACACACACACACACACACACACACACACACACACACACACACACACACACACACACACACACTCCCATACCACTTCTTTCCCATGAGACAGGCAAGCTGTCCCTTGCCATTGAATTCTCCCCCCCCACCTTGATCAACCCTTTGACAGCAAGGCCTCTTCTAGAACTGGGGCTGCTAGCATTACAGGAGGTTATGTAGCCCTGCATCACTGGGAAGGATTCTGGAGTTGCCCTTTAGACAATAACAGACTGAGCTGATAATGGACAATTTCTGATCCTGACTTGTTGGTTACACATCAAAAACAGACCTACAAATTCCATACCTCACTGTGTGTAGGCATCATGGGACGATTGCCAAGAGTCTCACTACTTCAGAAATGAAGCCTGAATAGCAAAATTCAAAATAACAACAAACAGATTAGAAAAAGAGAAACAATCCAATTATAGTCAATGTTTTTAACTAGGGCTATGCCCTTTAAATCCTCATGGGTCTTCCAAGGTTGGGAGGGTGGCCTAATGGTTAAGGTGTTTGCCTTACAAACACAAGGTGCAGGGTTTGAGTCTCACAAGGGATAATTGGCTAGGCTTAAAATGGTTTGCATGGGCAGTTAGCTTAGTACGAACCTATGAACCTATGTAGAGGATTTGTTTCCCTACCCACAGTCTGTAATTATCATATCTTCAGGACAATGTATCCCAAACTCGGGAGGAAACTGCAGACAATGGAAACATTTAGTAAGTCTGAAATTACTTATTGCCCTTTCATATTTACTAATAGATGCTTTGTTCATGGGTGCAAAAGGTAGATCATTTTATTTTCACATGCTTGCCACTCAAACTGTAATGTTCAATGATATCTCTAAAATTAAGAGATAAACATGGGTGACAGGACAGACCCTCTACAGAGTTTTACAGGCAATAGGCTTCCACCATAAACACATACACAGAACAGCACATGTCAGGAGGAAAATGAGCTAAGAAAAGTGCATAAATAAAGAATATATGACAACAACGGTAAGATAGTAGATAGTGAAGATAGATGCAATGGAAAAGATATCAGCATTTATACCTTAAATAAGGGATGAATGTAATAATACCATGAATCACAGAGTACAGAGATAAAAGATAAAAAGTGCTAATATACACCAGGACTCTAGGGAGTATAATATAGCAATAACCTACGCCTGGGTGTGGGTAATGCTGGATTTACCGTTGTTTGGCATGGTTTGTGACCAAGGGACCAAAAAAGAGAAACGTGGGTAATAAATCATTACCCACCCAGTGATATTATATTTATTAATTAATTAATTTAAGAAATAATTACTTTCTTATAATATAATAATATAATTATATATAATGCCTTGCTGCTCTGTGTCTGCCCGGCTGCAGGTGTGTGTGACGGGCATGCCTCATGTCTGTACTGGCCGTTGCACGAAGAGCAGAAGACAGCTAGGCGAAAAACGCGAGAACGGCATATGCTTCTCCGTTGCTTTATGGGTTTAACAATAAAATTAATTTAGGCGAGACAAAACAAGGAGATCTCCGCTGCGTATGTTAAAAAAATAATGTCTATGTTAAACTCATTCAACATAGCGCGAACAAAACAAAAAAACGTTGGAGCCGCATAATCCGTTGCTATCTACTAAAGCTAAGCTATTTAAAAGACATTTAAGTTGAAAAAGCGCGCTTTAAAAAAAAGACGAAAATCTGCTTTGCGTTTATTTTAAACTAATTATTAAACTCTGTAATTTTGTACTAACATAATAAAACCGGCTAGCGAAAATTAAGCGGGAAAAAAACGGGGGAGCTTGACGATTATTTTGACTATTAAATCGCTCGTGGTTGGGCTGGCGCTGGTTGGGCTGGCCAATTCAAGCGTGGAGTATAATATGTGAGAAGGACTACAAAAGTTTAAATCTTAATCCAGAGTTAAAGAAATATGACACAAGAATATAGGCATACAGATGTACAAAATCAGTTCAATAAAAAGGTTGTTACCCTGTTGAAGTGAGAGTAAAAGATAAAATGAGAACAACAGTTTTCACTGCATTGCAAGGTGACTAAACCAATGTGGTAAAATAATTCACATTCAAAGCTGCAGGTGTTGTATAAATACAGACTATTTTATTTCACTCTTCCAGTGGAGCTCTGTATGTTTGCTCTGTAACTTCCAATGGGCGAAGCCTATTTACATTTCAAACAAATGGTCATTTCTCTGGAACCATGGGAATTATTAAAGAAGTGTAAATGACAAGCTCTTCAGCACAAACTGATTTTATAGCAGTAGTTTTATTTAGCTCCTAGGTCTTAAACTGGATTTTATAACTCATAGTAAACCCAGTAACTATTACGTTTACAACATTTTGTAAACAATTTATAATATGTCAGCAACTACTCAAGTTACACACATACTGTCTTCAGCGTTTTGTTCATCCAGCTGAAAGCTTTCTATGAGGCCAAACAGTTCTGTGCTACTTGGTTGTTGAGATATTTAGCAAAACGTGAAACTTATGACAATACAAATACATATTACATAAACAGCAATTAAAATCTCTTCACCTGCACTATAGAGAGCTCAGATATCAATACAGATGTGATCGCTGTTGTGTAAGCTTTAAGATGAAATATTTTAATACTTTCTACTTAGTATGGTTTTGGTATCATCAATGCAAAATATGCACAAGCAATATTTGATGCCAAGAGGTGTCAGTAGGATGCAACTGCAGAAACACTCAGAGGCATGACTCGGCTGTAATGAGTTAGGAAACTGAACTGAATGGGCACAGATTAATTAAACTTCTCAGAGACTATGAATGTTTTGTTGATCTCTAACAGTAATGCTGGCCACTAGTGCAACAAAGTGTTCACTACTTACTGATGTTTGACAAAACATGATACTTTTGACAAAAATATTGCAGTACAATGAACAGCACATTGCAACACTCTGTATCAGTGAACTTGGGTATGCCAGTCAATTACCACACCAATAAGAAAATGCAATTTAGAAACAGCTATGGCCAGATGGGAAAGACCACATGATCAGCTCATTAGCATGTCTCTAAATCGTACACTAGCCCACACTAGTGCTTTCAGACCTGATGGCAGTGCTGTTCTCCTTAGCAGCCCATACATCATATTGGCAAAGGTAGCTCCCTACCACACACAAACACACACACCAGCAAATAAGTACCCCTCATAGTCAATCACTCACCCATTCACCCACATGCAGGCTTAAACACAGGCACAGGCACAGACACACAAGCACACACACACATACAGATACACAGACAGGCAGACTCTCAATTAACTACCAAAACCTGTAATTTTACGTACTCCACTGGACTGTTGCTTCATCAAGGCATTGCACACAAGACTGCTCGCCACAATGAGGCCTTCACGAGTGGAAAATCTCAGAGGTAGGTTGTTTTAAGAATCAGAAAGGCTCACTGCAACAGGAAAAATTGAGATGTGCCCACTCCCAGTAAGCCTTTCTGATGCCCAGCAATTATGCATTCACACCACATGTGAAATGCCTTATAAGAAACTTCTGCTGCAAATAAATAGGACAGTAGCATTCAAACACAATAGGCATGAAGGAGCTGCAATTAAAATTCTATAATTACATTCAAATCTGATGTTTCCAGTGTATGTATTATATTTAAGCAGCTTTGTTAGAGTTAATGGAAGTACAGCAGTGTATGGTGGGCATTTATTTCATTTATTTGAAGTTGAGCATAGCAAGTTGTGAATGACTTAGCTTTTTTGAAGGCATTTGCTCATTCTTTAGTTAACTGCTTTATTTGCTTCATGGTTGCATGGGAGCCATAGCTTATACTGGAATTCAATGGATAGAAGACAAGAAAATAAACTGGATAGGATGCCAGTCTATCATGGAATGTGCATGCACACGTGCACACACACACACACACACACACACATACACACACACACACACACACACACACACACACACACACACACGCTGACACATTGACACACAATGGTATGTATACCTACAGAAAATAAAGAGAATTGACAATTCGACTAAAGTCTTTGGGCTGTAGGAAGAAGTTGGAGCAACATGTAAAAACCTATGTGCACAGGGTATATATGTGGAGAGTAGGCAAAATGCACACTGGCCAAAACCTTAACTAAAGAACCAAGCACTATAATTCAACAACAAACAGCTGATCTACTGTACTGTCCCATACACAATATACTGAACCACAAATGAAACAAAATTGAATTTCACATACTTGCAGTATTTTACTGTTAACACTTAAATGTGCACCAACTAATTACAAGACTTTCTACTTAATGTATATCTCTGAAACAGGAGTTAATGGAAGGATGCAGGTATCTGACGTCTGTATACACTATTTGTATGAGAATTTTGAAGTTACACCTCACATAACATTTGAGATATTTCCATGTTAAATACAGTCCATTCTGATCTACAGCAAAACTGTAAAACAAACATTGTGTTATATGTAGCACTTGGATTTGGAAATGAAAACTGGTTAAAGTCACAAAATCCATCCACTTATCCACAACCTTTTTTCCCATTTTGCACATAGGGTCGGGGTGTCAGTTCAACAGTGACAATCACCTAGAGCCAAGGGTTTGACTGCTAGGTGGTTAGCCCTGTTACAATTGTTCTTTCATACCACTCACTCTCACACCTATTGCTAGTTTAGAGTATGCAATCTATCTACTGCATGTCTTTGGAATGTTGGAGGAAACCAGAGCACCTACAGAAAACCCACACAAACATAGGAAGGACATGCAGACTCTACACAGAAGGCACCCAGATGAGAACTGAACTGGAGAACCTCTTGCTGTGAGGCAACAATGTTAACCACTGCACCACTGTGCAGTCATAATTCAGAAGATGTGTTGTTTGTTAGAAAGTGGACTATATTAATTTATGTTAGCTGGGTGTGTATTCAATTTTCACATAGTTTGCCTGAGGTGGGCAGGATGGAGATAGGACAGAAGTGTAGGACCGAAGTGTAAAGTGTTGCTAGGTTTGGCTTGCTTGGTAACAGGTTTAACTAAGATTGATTTCCAGATATTTGGCATAATGCTTTGTGTGATGCCTAGATTGTATATATGTAGGAGTAGGGCTGTGAGAAAATCTCTGCAATGGTATATAAACCAAGGATGTAGGTTGTCTGTGCATAATGAGGCATCCGGAGGAATTTGTTCAAAGAGTGGTTGGAGGTCTTTTGTCTTAATTATTAATAAAAAAGATGGGGAGGGAGAGAATGTGATGGAAAATAAATATTACATGGAGTGTGGCCAGTACTGTCTTTTATGTTCTGGTTATTAGTGGCTACTTTTAGAAACTCTGAAGGACTAAGTAAATGTCTTAGAAATCTGAGATAGAAACTGTCTGAGATTATAGATTTTTATGGTTTGGAACAGAGACTGATTAATGTTTGAAATTTTTTTGTAATGATAATGCAGGTGGATGGAAAGCTACGGCTATGTGGTAGGGCATGCTCTTAGTTGGTGCTTCTCTTAAATACAATCCAGTTTGGGTTAGCTTTTTTATGGCTTTGACCTGTGTGTCCAATTTTATGCTTAGACTAGACTTGTATGAGAATAAAGTGACACCCTCATTCTTTTGTTTCTGGGTCTTGTGTCAAGGTAGTATTTATATTCTGGGAAGAAATCGTGAATGGAGCAGTTGTCTGATTTAAACCAAGATTCTGTAATGGCTATACAGTCTGGCTTGTGCAGGACTGTGAAGGTACTGATTTGGTCTACTTTTTTCCATGTGTTTTGAACATTGATGAGGAAAACTAGAGAGGCGGTGTTTATAAGTTTGACTGGGTTTATAGTAGGTACGGTGAAGACATGGTTTAGAACAAATGTTTGCAGTTAATTATGAGAAGGACTGGGTGAATTTATGCATGGATTTAGGTAAGATTATGACTCTCTTTTGTGTGTCTTTAGTGGTGGGATTGTGGAAGGAGTAAGCTAGGTGAATGAGCTTAGGCAAGCTAATATTCTTGTTTGTTGAGCTGATTTATGTATGAATGGGAAGAGAAAGTTATAGAGTTGTAGCATATACTAGTATATGGAATGGGAGAAGTATATCTTGTTTGGTACTGATGTAAAGTGAATTGATTGTTATGAAGTGTGAATTGAATGTTAGCCAGGAGAAGGATTAGAATTAAATGCATAGTTAATATATGGTGAGAGGGAGCATTGTGCATGTGGTGTAAAACAGGTGAGTCAAAGCTATGTTCTGTGTGTTACAAGGATGTTATTATGTGGCATTAATTAAGTAAAGCTATGTTTAAATTGAACTGTTTTAGTATGAAGAGTTTTGTATTGGAGAGTGTCTGTCAGTCGAGATGTAATTGTTAAGGACATAGCAATAGTTCTCTGGTGATGTAATTGTTAAGGACATAGCAATAGTTCTGTGGTGATGTAATTGTTAAGGACATACCAGTAGTTCCATGATGATGTAATTGTTAAGGACATAGCAGTAGTTCCATGATGATGTAATTGTTAAGGACATACCAGTAGTTCCATGATGATGTAATTGTTAAGGACATACCAGTAGTTCCATGATGATGTAATTGTTAAGGACATACCAGTAGTTCCATGATGATGTAATTGTTAAGGACATACCAGTAGTTCCATGATGATGTAATTGTTAAGGACATAGCAGTAGTTCTGTGATGATGAAATTGTTAAGGACATAGCAGTAGTTCGGTGATGATGAAATTGTTAAGGATATAGCAGTAGTTCTGTGGTGATGTAATTGTTAAGGACATACCAGTAGTTCCATGATGATGTAATTGTTAAGGACATACCAGTAGTTCCATGATGATGAAATTGTTAAGGACATAGCAGTAGTTCTGTGATGATGAAATTGTTAAGGATATAGCAATAGTTCTGTGGTGATGTAATTGTTAAGGACATACCAGTAGTTCCATGATGATGTAATTGTTAAGGACATAGCAGTAGTTCTATGATGATGAAATTGTTAAGGACATAGCAGTAGTTCTGTGATGATGAAATTGTTAAGGATATAGCAGTAGTTCTGTGGTGATGTAATTGTTAAGGACATACCAGTAGTTCCATGATGATGTAATTGTTAAGGACATACCAGTAGTTCCATGATGATGTAATTGTTAAGGACATAGCAGTAGTTCTGTGGTGATGTAATTGTTAAGGACATACCAGTAGTTCTGTGATGCTGTAACTTTACTGGGATTATTAACTGTAGGAAAAAGGGAGTGGGGATAGGCTGTAATAAATATCTGAGTCTTGGAGGTGGGTTGGGGAATTATGGGTGGGAAGTGAGCAAAGCTGGCGACAACACCCTAGCAAGAGTCAATCTGTTTGTGCATGCACAGATGAGTTTACTTGGAATCCATGACTCTATCCACTATCAAGTAAATAAAAAAAACGAGTTGGAATTCAAAGCTGATGAAGGCTCAGCATGTAGAAGTTAGTAACATTTTAACATCAGAGAAATGTCTGCCTGATTAACTGAAAATCCATAATGTCAACTTAATAAAAAACAAGGGTTTGTTTTGTGGGGGCTAGTTAAAAGAGAGAGAGAGAGAGAGAGTAAAGAGCAATCATAATTTGCTGCACAGAAGGAGAAGAGGCTAAGCAATGCTTTCCTTAAATGAATGAATGCTAGGCACACTAATGAAAAAGTTGAAATTTATACTTTGTTCTAGTATGCCATAAGGTTAAAGACATTACTGTACCTACATAATTAAAGACAATGTGGTTTAACTGAAAGATTTCAGTCCTGCAGTCAGATAACTGTTCAATTAAAGGTCTGTTCTGCCCAGTCAGTGGAAGGCTGACATGATTTGAATGGGTATGTTTACTCTTTTCAGGAAGATAACAGCAAAGCAGATGTATGGAGAAAAGGCTAGCACAAGAAAAAATAAAAGTCATAGGTGCAAAAAACAAATAGGGCGTAGTGTGCAGCAATTGTAAGAAATTTGTAATATGTTCTAGTGCCATTATGTTGTACATTTGGTGAGAGGCACTTTTAATGAAGTGAGTTTAATGAGCTTGTACTTAGTGAAATTTACACTGGTGATTGATTACAAATTCATTTTTTAACTGCTATTTGTTGTCTAAGTTTTCAAATGGCACTGGACAAGATGGATGTCTCCCTTAATTTGCTGTGCCAGATGCACCTCTGACCCACAAAAGTCAGTTATGGTAGTCTCTTATCATATATATGTTTAAATTGCAAATCTCAACAACTGTTCATCTGATTCCAACCAAATATGATATTTATCTTGCTGTGGCAACACACAAATCTTCATAAAAAAATCAAACAAAACCAGGCCAGTCAGTGGCACAAAGGCAGGGCAATTGTGACCCAAGGTCGGGATTGGAATTGAGCTGTTGGCAGGATCAGCAAGGGGGATATGATGAAGCACCCAATGGCAAATTCTTCTAAACCAGGGGAAGGTTTGAGTAGAACTGCTGTCTCTGTGACCTCTGGTGGAGAGCAGAAGCCTCAAAGCTCAGTTGCTCAGTAAAAGGCAATGGCAGATGAAGTGGCATCATTGCATAATGCTCCTGGAAGGAAAGGACAGTGGCCAGCTGCTGCCACAGGTTGATAGCTCTTGGCACCCAGTTCTTGGATCCTTGTAGGGTCTTCTTTCCCTTGCTGCAGTATTTACACTGCAAAGCTAACTCCCTGAGAAATCAGAGGGCCTGCCTGTTGAAGTGGCATGTCCAGGATTGTCTAGCAAGGAGCATTAAAGGTACCAACCAGGAGTAAACTAAAACATAGCCTCACGGTGTCAGTTCAGTGGAGAAAATAATTAAAGATAAAATAAAAATCAGATAAAACATACCAATGTTATTTTACTACAACTGTCTGACCTTAAAGGAGGATTATTTGCTCTACCTTAAATATATATTATCCTGCTTCATACTTAAAATTAATACTTGCATATGTATACAACAATTATAGCAAAAAGCACTTGAGAGTCACTATCTCACAAACCAAAAGGTAGCTTTTTATTTTCCTTTTCAAAAGGATAGTAAGGCAACAAGGACTTGGATATCTGATCCATAATAGAATGTCCATATAACCGAGATAAAAAAATCAAGAAATCACAAACTATGAATAATTTGGCATGGTGACTGATTAAAGATGTCAGCCTTTGAATAAAACATTTCTTAACTAGAACATATGGCTATTTGCTTGTAAAACTTATAACTATTTTATGGGTATTTGCAGTCTCTCTTTCCCTCCTCAAGGTGGACAGAGTAAGTCTAACAGTAAAATGTGACTCATGCAAACATTTCCAATATAAAGAAAAGAAGTGGAAACGTATTATTAGTAATATTTGAGCTATTCACTCAGACTGCTTTTTATAATTTTGTTTCGCAGTAATGCATTATGGCAAGTTATATATCTGTTGCTTTGCTTATTTATCTTACGTAATGTAGATTTCTTCTTTTTTAATTGGAAAGCTTAATAAAGTCCAGGAATGTGGAGAGCAACAACAGTTTAGCATTTTAAAACATCAGCATGTCTGCAAAACAAACTCTCAACTGTTTGCTTATCAGCTCTTTTTTCATTCCAGTTATTCTAAAATAATTACAGGAATCTGACTTTGGAAGAGCATATATTATTTATATGGCATTCTGTCTAAAACCCTTGAAGTACTGTACAAAGCATAATAACAGCAGACTTAAAACATTCTGTGCAATAGATTTTTATCTTTATACTATCTGGCTATATCCATATGCTAAACTGGACAATAGCAAATATAGTTATATTGCTAAGGCAATTCACTTCTGCAACCTAGAATCTTTTAAACTGGGTGTTATGTAACATTAAAAATTATGTTCAGTGTATTTTATACTTTTTATTGCTAAGTAGACTATTCCAGCTTGCCTGTCAACTCCAATAAACTGAGAAAGAATAATAAAATACATATTAACGAAAAAAAACTGCTAAAATAATCTTCTTCACTGCATCAGATTTAAACTCTAAGGAAGAAATAATGAAATCAGCATAATAAAACAGCCCATCTAAATCCAATGCACAAACCAAAGGTTCAATTAAATATGTAGTTGAAATAAGTGATAACAGCACCCAGAGTTCTAATCCTGTCCCCTAATCCTAATCACTCTCTGTTGTTACAGAACATTTTCTTGTCAGCTGGCCTCCTTTTGCAGAAACAGTGTGACCATCTGTGTTATACTAATCATGATTCAGGATTAGGTCCAAATTCATCAGAAGTCCGCCAGGATAAAGATGCTGGGGGGGGGGTGAAGGAGAATGCACCAATAAGTGTTCATTTCAGAACACCCAGGAGTACAACATGCATAGATCATTAGGTGTCATTCTTTTTATTGCTGACTGATCAACTATTGGTAAGCTTGTCAGTGCACACTCTCACTGAGTATAAATACTGGTCAAGTGAGAGAGTGCACATACAGGTCTTCTTTGTTGTAGGTAGGCCTCTTTTTATATAGTAAATTTTTCTTAGTATATGAGAGAGTTGCTTGGTCAAGTGCAGCCATATGTATTGGGGTGTGTGTATGTGTGTGTGTGTGTGTGTGTGTGTGTGTGTGTGTGTGTGTGTGTGTGTGTGTGTGTGTGTACATTTCTTGGTGTTTGTATATATATATATATATATATATATATATGTATTATAAATATATATATATATATATATGTATTATAAATATCTATCTATATATATATATATATATATATATATATATATGTGTGTGTGTGTGTGTGTGTGTGTTTATATGGGTGTTGTATATGTTTTGTGGATTTGAGTGAGTGATCAAAAATATGTGTGTTTGTCGGTTGTTCTGTGAGTCAGTTGTCAGTCGTGTTGACTGGAAGTGAATAGGAACAGACTGGTAGTTATGTGTATATGATATGTAGTTTGCAGGTGAGTGCTGTGTGTCTATAGGGGCATGTAAGTGAATATTTTGAAAATGTGTTTAGATGGTACTGATGTCTGTATGCTAATGCATTGACTGGAATGTGTGTGGGTATGGGCTGTTGTGTGTAAACTGTATGGTTGGAAGATTACAAATCTGACAATGTGTGCTAGAAGAAGTCAATGTTCTGGGAATGTGCTTGTGCCTGATGAATGGACTCTGAGGACTGTGCTATGCTGAAAATTTGTTTTTAACTTATTTGCATTTGAGATTTTGGCTGCAGTCCTACATTATGAGAAACACAGAAATATAGTTATGAAAGGAATTATACTAAACTGACAATAATATCTCTGTAATACTAATGGACAGCGGCAGCTCCTAAATGCTTGATCCCATGCATGGGTCCCCTCAAATTATCTATGCTATGATTTTAGTGATTCTCATTAGGGATAATATATAATTATCACCATGGGATGGGTAAGACCACTCTATAACCAAATGGGATAGGTTATTTTGAGCACAAAAAGGGAAACTGGCTAGGCTCAAAATGGCCCACAAGGGCAGCTAGCCTAGTACTTACCTATGAACCTATCAACACCTGTTGGAAAACGTTCATTCTCCAATAGGGTGAAAATGTACAGTTAGCCCATTCTCTAAGTTGATTACAACATTAGTCGACTGAAGCTGAGTATGTCAGTGGAAGGATAGATTTGGGGTGACAACAAGTCCTAAACATTTTTGTCGAGCAACACAATGCATGCTGTCACCCATAGGGTCAGTAATATTTAGAGGAGGTGCAGTGGCTGTTTTCTTATGCATGATAAATAGCCTTGCTATGGACTTCTGTGGAGTTATAGTTAGTATGCTGCTAGAAAGTCAAATCCAAAAAGAAGTGAAATTATGTTGTAGTTTTATATACAACATCACAACAGATGTATATACTCTAGTGAAAACAGCATTATCTGCATACATGATGCAGGAAATATGTGGCAGGTTCCAAGACAGCCTGTTAATGAAAAGACAGAATAGAAGCGGTCCAAGCCCAGATCTCTGGGGGTGTGTTAATGTGTTTCAATTCATCACCACAAAGGTTCTGTTAGTAAGATAATTGCAGTAGCATTGCATTACTTCTGTGGACACTCCACAATCTGACAATTTCTGCAAAAGTCAGTGATGATGGATAATGTCAAAGGCACAATTCAAATATAGGAATCTTTCACGAATAAGCTTGCCTTCATTTATGTGTGTTAGTACCTGATTAGTGAGTTCATAAACAACAGTAACTGTACTACATCTGGGTCTAAAACCATTACTTGCTAGTCAATATAGCATACCTTTGGACATGTGCCTATGTTAGGTCACAAATTATTATCTTGTTTTGGTAAGTGTGCATATATTTGCTATTGGTCTCTAATCACAAGCCTCTGTAGGTGTATGTACTTTTGGAAAAGGAGTAATTATAACATTCTTGAAACTGAGGGATGATTTTAGTGCTGAATGTAAGACTAAAAATATAAGCCAGTGGTTTGCTAGGTATGGAACTCCCCATTTTTAAATGTTGGATGTAGTGTATGAATAAATTCATTGTAGCTGAAGTCATTTTCCAAATGTTCATTAAATGCTTTTGCTAGTACTGGATTTGGGTCTATATTAAAAGACTGAAGAGGTGTTTCAGCGAACACCTCTTGGTCGACACGTAATGAACGAATGCACTAAAGCACGAACGCTCAAAACAGCGATTTCTTTCCCTGGGAAAGAAATTGCTTGCCCATCCCTGTGTGTTTGCCCCTTTCCTCACTGTAGTGCGGTCTCAGAGTTGGTATATTTATGTTTTAAAGTGTGTGTGTGTGTGTGTGTGTGTGTGTGTGTGTGTGTGTGTGTGTGTGTGTGTGTGTGTGTCCGTGTGTGTGTGTGCGTTTGTGGTAGCAGTTTCTTTCCCAGGGAAAGAAACCGCTGTTTTGAGCGTTCGAGCTTTAGTGCATTTGCTCATTACTTGTTGACCAAGAGGTGTTTGCTGAAACGAAACACCTCTTCTGTCTTTTAATACAGACCCCTGGATTTGAAGTAAAAAGTGTGTATTTCTCTCACTGTATTAAATCTCTGTTATAGGACTGCATTGCTTATATTGCTAAATATTAAATTGGTAGGCAAATGGGGGGGTAATGTCTTTCAAGGAATTCAACAATTCAGAGTTTAGAATGTTTGATGTACTAGACTGTGTAAATATTTTATTTAAAATCCTAATATTCTGCCACCATACCTCTCAACTGCTTAGATCAAGAAATCTGGACAAAGCCATAAATAAAAATGGGACAAAGGCCCAAATAGGGACAGTTTTTAAATATTGCTCTTACAAACCTATAAAGTTGATAGAATAACAGGTTTTGCATTAGTATGGGTTTTTGAATGGTACAAAGTCTGAATCTCAAATGTCTGTCATTATTTTCTAACTTCAGTCTTTAATAATTTGCCACTAATTTGCTAGAAAACTACAAATTTATGAAAAAGGGACCAAAAACATGAGGCAAAAATTTGTAGTTAAGAGGTATGTCTGTAACAACTTCTTAGGCTGCTTTAGAAAAGTTTTCTAGTTAAAAATATGCAGCTTTTTTCTGTATTTGTTTTAGGTCTCATGCCTTATTTTCATTTCTGATAATGTTCATGTTTGCTCCTATTAGAGTAATCTTTTTTTTCCCATTCAGGACAAATATAGTTTCTCATGTTGTGATAAATCCCTTAGCGGACCAGTTAACCACAATAGTTTGTTACTCTAGGGCCGTCTTTTCTTTACAGGGTAAAAACTATCTAGAATAGATGAATTAGTGAGGGCCTCAACAAGCAAATCCAAAATCTTAGATGTTGTAAAAACTATACAGTATTTCATTTCTGGTGTAAGAAGCAATGAATCACTCAGGCAGAGTGTTGGTGATAATAAATGTGAGCAGTGAAGATGGAAATTATTCAGCTATTTCCTAGTAAGAGGAATTTTAAAGAGGAATTAGAATATTTAAATAGTAGAAAGCAAGATTAAAAAAAATAAGAGTATATGGGAATCGGGCATATATTTCCAAAAATAGGATGAGCTGAGCAGACTAACAACAACATCAGTGATGGTACACTAAAGCATCAAGTTATAGTGGGGAAAAAGAAGTTGAATGAGAAAATTAAAAAAAAAAAGTGTAACAGTTTATGTGATGAAGTTAAGTTAAAATTGTTCAAAGATAAATTTATATAAATTACTGCATTTGAAGAAAATCTGGTTAGATATACAGGAGAATACATTCAAAATATTGTGAGCTAAACAAGAAAATAGCGTGAAACAAAACAACTGGCTCTAATGAGATAAAGAAAGTAGAATACAATAAGCCAAGAGCTCAGTGAACCTTTTTGTCAGTTCTTTGATACAAAACATTTACTGAATAGTATTTCCAGGACTGACTGTATGCCTTTCATGTCTGCTTGTCACAACAGATTCCAATTTCCTCATGATCCAGAAGTGTACAAAATTGGAAAATGAGTGACTGAATGAATAACAGAAAACCTGCTAGAAAAGGTTGTAACTGTGAAATAAATTGACTGGTAAGATTCTGATAAACTAGTTGTTTATAATGAATAGGAAGACAAAGGATAAAGGTCTTGAGAAAGAAACATCTGAATGAGTTGATGGCATAAATGAGGTACTGCAGGCTCTTACGTTTTGTTTAACCAGTAAATAGAACATGCAGGGGCTTCATTATATTGGCAAGACGGAAAGGAAGCTTAAGACCCGTATATATGAACACATGTATAAAATCAATAAAGTAGACCCAAAAAATGCATTAAGTAAACACATCAGTGAAAAGGGTCCCCAACATAGCTTCACCTTTAAAATTATTGACCAAATTGAGGTAAATGCACATGGGGGTAACTGGAAGATACGTTTGTCGTGTCTAGAGACTAAGTGGCAGATTTTGTGTGATGCCACTTCGTGGCCGGGTTTGAATGAAAGTATTAGCATCAAACCCTATCTCCTTTTGGAAAGGGGTTAAAATTGCTAGACAAATTTAGGATACTTCATCAGAGTGATAATTTATATATTTATACAAAATATATATTTTATGTTTTTTACTTGTTTTATATGTCTTTTATGTCTTAATATGGATTTATATTAATTACTGTTTATAAGTGTATAAGGTGTATTATGCATAGGTAGAATTTTTTATTATTATTTTGATTCTAACAATGCATAACAGTTAAAATTCACTTGTCAAATGTGAGTGATTGACATCCAGCAAGTTTAATTAATTAATTTTTTGGCGCCAAATTAGCTTTATAAACACACCTAGCTAACTGTGCTAATTGGTTCTGAAGAAATCTGCCTTAGTGTGGATGAAAGCGCTCAACCTGTGTGGTTTATACTTGTTGCAATAAACCTGTGTTTACCAGGCTCGTGGTGTGGATTTGTATGACAGACTTTGACCTAAGGTAGTCACTTACTTGGTTCCTGTTCGAGCTACTGTGGTCTGGGTGGCTGTTTTGTGTTGGGTACTCTACTTGTTACGGCTCTTACGTTTTGTTTAACCAGTAAATAGAACATGCAGGGGCTTCATCTTCATGGCAGAAGCAGAAATAAGATAAATACTATAGGCAAACAAGTCTGATATCTTTTAAGGAAGTTACGAAAAAAACATATGTTGCAGAAGTAGTAAATTCATTATTAATGGCCCTTAGGACATCACATAATATGATAAGTCGAACATGGAGTGAATACATGTAAAATGCAAAGGACAATATCAGTAGAAATATTCTATATAGATATATCACAGGCTTATATTATTAAAAAAGTTGACGAATTGCACCTGGAATAAGTATTAATTTTTTAAGGTGCTTAGAATACTAGTTGACAAATAGGAAATATACAGTTAAAATAATGCTTCTGAATTACTCAGGTCAGATCTGAAAATGTTCCACTTCAGAGAAGGCCTACCTACCCGGTTAACATGCAAACAATTAAAAAAAGAGAGGACCAATGTAGAATGGAGAAAGACAATATATATGGCATATTGTCCTGATTAGTTGTGAATTATAAACATTTAATGTTTTTACATCTGGAATTAAAAATTGAAATAACTAAAGTCTGAATAAATGTATTCATGACATGAAAGTAGCAACATTGGTGTTTAACCAACAGGAATTCCGGAATTTCAGGAAAGCATTAATAATTTACAGACAGTGGAGAGAGAAAAATATAACTATAAAGTCTAGCATTTGATTTTCAAAGAAAAAAAGAAAATGTTGGTAGGCTTTAAATTAGATACATATACAGGAAAGGAACACAATGAAAACTGAATGACAACTTACAAAGAGGGAGATAGATTTTACAAAATAAGTAACAAAAAGTAGCAGCATCAAGAAGAATTATAGGGTTATGTAGGTTTCCCTACTATTATTCACAGTTGGGTTTAATAACACTGTATTGCCCAGTAGTTAAAACTGAATTTACTGGAGCAAGGAATGTTTCCCCTGTGATGCCCGTGCACTGGCCCAGTAATCAAGAAGCCCCAATCCTCACCACTAGCACCAGTGAGAGGTGTGCATATTGGGAAGGCTAACACATACACAGTAAAGTACAATTTCCCTTAACAGCACACAGAGATGCCAGTCAGGCTGGGGCTGGTTTCTCCCTTTCTCTCCAGATCCCCAATAAGACTCCCCACTGGCACAGTTATAGGGTTGAGATCCCAGCCGATTAGTCAAACCAAAACCTCCAGTACCCTTTCTGCCCAACCAGTGCTTTGTGTCCCTGCCCAAGTAGCTGACACACATACACTTTGAGATTTGGTTTATATACAAACACACAGGCACTCCTGGGGAAGGCTGGCACAGGTTCATCAGCTATGACCCTCCTGCCAGGCTATAAGGTAGTAATCATGTCCACCAACTACTCTTATCAGCTACTAATAAGGCCCTTCCCAAAGGGTGACCAATTTCACTGTATAATATTACTGTTATCCAAACAGTAAGTGTGACCCAGGGCTAAAGCTATTGGAGTGACTTGGACAGTATTACCAAATACATGCAATGTACGCTAAGAGCTTAAATTATCTCTACACAAAACAGCCACACTTGAAAGGTTTAAAAAAATGTATAATAATAAATAAAACCACAAGACAAATCTTATTACTTCAACACAATGACATTACAGAGTTCAGAAATCACAGGAAACTTTAAAATAATATTGTAGGATAGTCTGACATAAATATAGAAAACAGCTAGACTAATCTTACTATTTCTATCTGTCTCTAAGAGAAATACTAAAGTCTAAGATCCTACTTACTTACAGAGCAAACCAAGTGCTGGTGAGTGGATGTTCTTCAGACAAAATCCAAAATGCTCATTTCTCTCTCTCTCTGAGAAAGTCTTAAATTGATAACACAGTATTGCTGAGTCATTTCACATTACATAATTCTTGACACTTCTATGGTTCCCAGGCTAACAGAAACTCAAAATTTACATTTCATAGTAAGCTGCACCTGGCCAGGAAGCCACAGCAATAAAAGATATTATACATGTAAAACCTTAGTAATTATCTCTTAAATCAAGACAAAAGAAATAATTTCCTGACCCAGGCATCATGTCTCTGAGCTTGAGATCAAACAGTCATACAATGCTTGACTTACCAGCTTTCTTCCAGCAGAGTACACTGTGGTTTCATTTTTGAAGCTCAGTACAACATACAGTTCTCTTTACATTTGTAAATTAAGCCTGTGGATTATATTAATATTTACAAATGACATAGAATTATCTACAAAATTCTATCTAGCTAGGCTGGCAGCCTTCACATATCACCCCCCCCCCCGATAACACAAGCTAGTTTTTCAAGTGTCCCTTGAGAAATGTTGCTTGAGAGGGTTAGGTCTATCTGGGTATATCTTACCCCATTCCCTGTCTTGAGAGCCCATCTGCATTGGCATTGCAAATCTCACTGCAGTGCTGCACTGACATATCATATGCTTGCAACTCTAGGCTCCATCTTAGCAACTTGGGATTTTGATGGCTGGCTCAATGTAACCATATTAGGGATTCGTGATCTGTAACTACAGTGAATTTTCTTCCATAAAGATAAGGCTGAAGTTTCTGCAGTGCCCACACTATGGCTAGACATTCCTTTTCTACAGCTGCATAGCATTCCTCCCTGGTTGGAGCCTACAACTGAGATAAACCACTGGGTGCTCTTTCCCTCAGAAGAAATCTGTTTAAGTACACCCCCCACCCCATGGTATGAATCCACCTGCACGACAAATTCTTTGCTATAATCTGGACTGGCTAATACAGGGGGTCTTCCCAAATAAGTTTCTGGAATCCATGTTCACACGCTGTGGTCCACACTACCTTATCTGGCTTGTTTTTCCTTGTCAGGTCTGTGCGCAGAGCAGCTATGGTACTTTAACTAGGAACAAACATTCTGTAGTACCCTGCTGTCCCTAAGAATGCTCTCACCTGCTTTTTGGTAACAGGTGCAGGCCATGCCTGAATGGCTTCCACTATGGCAGGTTCTGGCCTGATCTTACCTTTCCCCACTCTATGTCCCAGGTAGGAGACCTCTGCCATACCCACGTAACATTTGCTCAGCTTAATGGTCAACCCTGCCCTCTATAGTCTGCCCAGCACCACCCTGACATGCTGAAGGTGCTCTTGCCAGGAATGGCTGTAGGCGGCAATATCATTTAGTTAAGCAAAGGCAAACCCTTTTGCTCCTGCTAGGATATAATCTACCAGGCTCTGGAAAGTTGCTAGGGCATTTTTCATCCCAAAGGGCATCTTTGTGAACTCATACAAGCCAAAAGAAGTCACAAAGGCTGACCTCTCTCTAGCACTGGGAGTCAAGGGCACCTGCCAGTAACCCTTGGTAAGCTCAATGGTGGTAAGATACTTAGCCCCACTCAGCTGCTCTAGGGCCTCATCTGTCCTAGGCATGGGGTTAACATCTGACTCTGTGTGACTATTTAATCTCCTGTAGTCCACACAGAACCTGGTGGTGCCATTCTTCTTTGGCACCAGCACCACTGGGAGGCCCAGGGACTGTTGGGACTCTTGAATTACCCCTAGTTCCAACATTTCCTGTATCTCCTCCCTCAGAGTCTGTTTAACTCTCTCAGGCACCCTATAAGGGGCCTGCCTAATAGGCCTTTGGGGTCCTGTATCCACCTGGTGTTGCACCAGGTGGGTGCACCCTGGTTTCCCAATGAACATGTCCCCAAACTCCTGTAACACTGCTTGGATTTCTCGAGCCTGGGTAGCAGATAGCTGCTGGGACATTGCTACCCCTTCCACTGAGGTGTCATTCCGAGCCTTGGTGAGGAGATCAGTCACCAGATCTCCCTCAGACTCCTCCTGCAATCCACTGGAACTACTCAGCACAAAGCCCTCCCTATCATGGTAAAGTTTCATCATGTTAACATGGTACAATTTGTGCTCCTGCCTCCTGCCTGGCAGTTCTACCATGTAGTTAGCATCACTTACCTTTCTTACCACCTTGTAGGGTCTCTCCTATGCTGCTTGCAGCTTGTTGTGTTTGACAGGAATGAGAACCATTACCTGCTGTCCTACAGCATACTCTCTAGCTTGAGCATTCCTGTCATACCAGACCTTTTTCTGTTGTTGGGCTTCTAACAGATTCTCCTGGGCCAAGCCCATGAGTTCCTTAAGCCTTGTCCTGAAGTTTAGGACATATGCCACAACAGACTCATTGTGAGATTCACACTTACCTTCCCACTCATCACAAATTAAATCTAGAGGCCCCCTCACCCTATGTCCATACAGCAACTCAAAGGGTGAAAAACCTGTAGATTCCTGGGGAAACTCTGTAAGCAAAGAGATGTGGCAAATATTTGTCCCAGTCCCTCTTAAACTGGTCTGCAAATGCCCATAGGATGGACTTGATTGTAGAGTTTAACCTCTCAACAAGACCATTAGTCTGGGGGTGGTCTTTAGGTGCTTTACCCCACAGTACTTCCACAGACAAGCCAGCAGGACTGACATGAAACTGGCGCCTCTGTCAGTCAGTATTTCTTTTGGTAAACCTACCCTGCTGAAAATCTCTAACAAAGCATTTGCCACCTTTTCTGCCTCAATGGAGGACAGAGCCACTGCCTCAGGGTATCTTGCAGCATAATCTACTACCACTAGCATATACTTTTTCCCTGTGGAACTTGGGGTACTCAGAGGCCCCATAATATCCACAGACATCCTCTGAAACGGCTCCTCAATCACAGGCAAAGACATCAAAGGAGCTCTCATCTTGTCTCCTGCCTTGCCTACCTTTTGGCACTGCTCACAGGTCCTGTGGTACCCTGTTACATCTCTGGAAATCCCAGACCAATAGAAGCTCTGCATAAAACATCTCATTGTATGTTTTATGCCCATGTGACCTGCACAGGGAATGTCATGGGCTATGGCTAGAATTGCCAGATGGTAGGCTCTAAGCACTTTCAACTGCTGCACTCTCTCACCTTCTAGCCCTCCCTCAGGGGTCCACTCTCTATACATTAACCCTTTGTCCCAGTATACAGATTCCCCATTCCCTTGAGAATCAGGTGCCTCACTAGCTACCTGCCTCAGGCCTTGCAATGTAGGGTCTGAGAGCTGAGCCTGTCTCAACTCTCTCTTTGTAACCCTTCCCAGCTTCCCTTCCACACGAAGTCTGGTATTCTCTGACAGCGGTGCCTTACTGTCAGCTTGGGTACTACTACTCACCTCTACCTTTGCAGTCACTCTGTCCAAGGAAATATCACTACCCACAAGCAGCTGTGGCTCACCTCCAGTCTCACTGCTACAGAGTAGCGCCCTCCCT
This sequence comes from Protopterus annectens, assembly GCF_019279795.1. Lineage (NCBI taxonomy): Eukaryota > Metazoa > Chordata > Ceratodontiformes > Protopteridae > Protopterus > Protopterus annectens. The sequence continues at coordinate 859,949,096 of NC_056747.1, read as the reverse complement.
GAAGTAACCACCTCACCAGTCCTGGCTGTAAGTGTGCAGTCTGTCTGGCTCTCTCCCAGGCTACCAGACCCACAATCTCATCTCCTAGCCTGACTGCGTGTAACTGCTTGAGCACATGGTACTGCATTATCAAAATCCTTCCCCATCGGCACAGCTGCAGGATAGTAGTTTGGTACCTCCTGTTGTCTCAAGGCAACCTACTATTGGCATTTTGTCTTTCCCACTTACTGGCTCTCTCACCTTTTGTTCCACACCTTGCCTCCATGGACATCTATATGCCACATGGCCCCACTGGTTGCATTCAAAACATTTAACCCTAGGTCCTGGACGTGTACCTGGACTACTGGCTTCCCCTGCTACTGGAAGATTCTGTTGGGTCTGTCTGAGCTGCCCATCATGGGTTCCCTTAGACCCATGAGCAGCACTGGGTGTCTTATTCTTGTGCAGCGATGCCCTGCTTGCTAGGTATAGGTCTCCCTTCTTTCCCAACTCATCTGAAGTAGCACATTGTCTATCAGCTAACCAGATCCTCATGTCCTCAGGCAAAGTGCTAAGGGCTTGTTCCCTCACCAAAAGGTCTGCCAGCCCTTTAGAAGTGGTGACCTGACATCCACTCACCCACGTATGAAAATAAGTGCCTTGCATCTATGCTTACGATACTTTTTCCTATAAGTTTCAGGTGTTAGCTTAAAAAAATTCTAACAAACAATTCTTTGCAGCATTATAAGTAAAACAGTCAATGTCAGATAATTTGGAAAGTACATTTACAGCTTTACCATGGAGTAAGGATGTTAGGAACCGTGCCCAGAGCCTTTGGTCAACATCATACTGTTTACATACTCTCTCAAACATATGAATGAAACTATCAAAATTATCCCCCTCTGTAAACTGTGGAAGAATATTCCTCACTTTTTGTGCTTCTGGGGGTCCAGTTACTCCCTCCCCGTTACCTCCATGACTCTGGCAAAGTGTCAGCATCTCCTTTTCATGCTGCCTCTGCCTCTCCTTCTCCACAGCTTCCATTTCCAAATTCCTGGCCTCCAACTCAAGTTTCTTTAGCTCCAGATGGATTTTAAGTCCTCTGCAGAAAGGTTGAGCTGTTCATTCTCTGAGTTTTGTACATCTCCACGGCTAGTCTGATCATCCTCCTGATTGCTGTTTTCTGATGCAGCTGTGACCAAAGTTGCAATCATGTCTGCCTTAGTCAGGTTTCCATGCACCAGTCCTTTAGCCTGGCACATCTCTGCCAACTGGCACCTTGTCAGCTTGCCATACTCCTCTGCTGACATGCTTACCTGCTCTCCCTGACTAACTAAGCTAACAAAGGAAATAAAACAATTGTGATCTGAACTCTGAATGTTCACTGTGTGGCTGATTTACAGTACAAAAACACCTTCAATGATCACTGTCCGCATGCTACAGGAATTCAATGTCCACACCACTACAAGCCAATTCACATGTGATGTGGCTAACTCACCACAATCAAACAATTAATACTTGATGTGGATATCCCACCACTGCCAAACAATTCATATGTGACGCCTGTGCGCTGGCCCAGTAACCAAGGAGCCTCAATCCTCACCACGAGCACCAGTGAGGGGAGTGCACATTGGGGGGATAACAAGTACACACACAGTGAATTACAATTTCCCTTAACAGCACACAGAGATCACAGTCAGTTTGGGGCTGGTTTCTCCCTTTCTCTCCAGATCCCCAATAAGACTCCTCACTGACACAGCTATAGGGTTCAGATCCCAGCTGAGTAGTCAAGCCAAAACCTCCAGTACTCTCTCTGTCCAACCAGTGCTTTGTGTCCCTGCCCAAGTAGCTGACACACACACACTTTGAGATTTGGTTTATATACAAACACACAGACACTCCTGGAGAACTCTCCTGGAGACACTCTTCTGGAGACACTCCACAACAAGTACAAATATGACTCTGTCATTGTCCATGTTGGTGTGAATGACCTGAGATGTACCTCCCTGGACTACATGGAAGAGCTCTCCGATCTTGTAGCCCAGGTAGGTATGACCCTAGCCCTGAGTAGTATTCTGCCATCGCCCTGAATGATACCGCAGTACAAGGACAAAATGATTGACTTCAGCAATTGGCTAAGCTTCTGGTGTCATTCTAAGGGGATCCAATATCTGTCTGCTTGGGATGACATGGTTGACAAACCATGATGCTTTGCCACAGATGGCCTGCACCTGTCGCTCCTGGGATTTTGGATACTGGCTAAGGCTCTTGCTGCCCCTATAATGGCTTTTTTAGGCAAGGTTCAAATAACAAATTCACCACCGTAACAGGAACAGGCAAGCAAAAACTGAGGGTAATGCTACTCAAGGCTAGAAGTCTAAATCTCAAAATGCACTCACTCGAGGCACTCCCTAAAATGGATAACATCGATATCTGTGCAGTGACTGAGACCTGGTTCAAGGCTCCAGACAGCACCCCTGCACTACCAGGCTATAATTCATACCACACATTTCGGCCATGTAACCTGGACCGAAACACCAAAGGCGGAGGTGTGTCCATATTCATTAAGGATATCCACATCTCCAGGCTAGTTGCTCAGCATAATGCATCCGAGGTTATCCAAGTGCAATTAACTCTAGGCAAAACTGCAATCCAAATTGTAGCTTGCTACAGATCCTCCACCATGCCCCAGGATTCCCACTCCTCTTTTCTTGATGTACTGGAAAATATTAGGGTTCAACCAAACACCCTAATAATAGGCGACTTCAACTACCCCACCATTAACTGGGAAAACTACTCATGTACGAACTCCTTAGCTCAACGCTTTCTGGAATTCATAAACTCCAATGCCCTGGATCAACTTATCCACACCCCCACCAGGGGCAACAATATCCTTGACCTAGTCATTACCAACATGAGTGACTGGTGTTCCACACCTGAAGTCAACTCCTCGTTGGTCCGATCCGACCATAAGCTAATCACCCTTTATATCCACATCCTGCCCTCACCTCCCATTAAGGAAACCACGGTAAAAAATTTCTCCAAAGCCAACTTCATGCTTCTTAAGACAGAAGTGGTGAACTTCATGACACCCAAGCAGATGGACAATACAGTTACAACTGCTGAATCCTACACAAATGCACTCTGTAAGCACTTACACGAGTGCATGGATTGTGCTATCCCAAACAGAACCAAGAAGTTATCCTCCAAAAAAAGGAAGCCAATCTGGTGGTCCCCTGCCATAAAGAAACTGTACAACAGAAGGAAGAAACTGTTGCAAAAGAAGAGTAAAATCCCATGAGTGGAGGAGCTCCCTGGTCAGCCTTAGTAAGAAGCTAAGATCCCTTATAAGATCCTCCAAAGCTAGCTACGAAAACAAAATCGCCACTAATTCTAAGGACAACCACAAAGCATTCTATAGCTATGTCAAGAATCTCAATGGCAACACCCAGAGCTGCTCTGAGTTACAGCACAAAGGCAAGAAAATTACAGAACTAACTGATATTGCCAACATCCTGGCAGATAGGTTCAGTGCTAACTTTACCCCCTCACCCCTAAAGGGTCCATATCTATACAGGAAGAATGCAGAGTCCCTGTAATCACAACTATGCAGGTAAAAGCTACACTCTCTAAAGCCAAAAACACAGCATCCATGGGACCGGACAACATCCCAGGCTGTGTTTTACACGAACTTCAGAACAAACTGGCTCCCCACTTAAGCACCATGTTCAATAATAGCCTTGCATCAGGCTTTGTGCCCACTGAATGGTGCACAGGAACAGTTATCCCACTCCACAAAGGCGGAGCCATCACTGATCCCGGGAACTATCGACCTATTAGCCTGACGAGCCTGGTCTGCAAGGCCATGGAACGTATCATCATGGAACTCATAAACAAAGACATTGGTAACCTCCAAACTCTGGATCCCACTCAGTTCAGGTTTTTGAAAGGCAGATCATGCCTCCTGAACCTGATCGACTTCTTTGAGGCAGTCATCAAAGCCGTAGATGAGGGTAAGGTGGTTCACACAGCCTATCTTGATCTTGCCAAGGCTTTCGACACCATCCCTCATTCTGGAATTATAGCTAAACTTACTAAACTAGGTATAAATCCCCTACATCACAAGATGGGTTGCCAACTGGCTCACTGACAGAACCCACACACTGTAAAAGTTGCAGACTCCAAATCTGACCTCAAAGCAGTAACAAGTGGAGTAGCACAGGGTTCCGTCCTGGGACCTGTCCTGTTTGGTATCTACTTCTCTGAAGTACAGGCTAACACAGAAGGCCTCTGGCTAATGAAGTTCGCAGATGACTGCAAACTAGGAGCCATAGTTAAGTCCCCAAATGATGTGGACATCCTACAGAAGGGCCTTGCTGAGACAGATGTCTGGTGTCAGAGCCATGGCCTCAAGCTCAATGCCAAAAAGTGCAGTGTCATCCCCTTTGGTAAAAACTCTGTACTCATGAACTACCACATAGGCAGCAATCTACTTAACAACGAATGTGTGATAAGAGACCTTGGGTTCCAGGTGGACAGTAGTCTCTCCTTTGATAGTCACATCGCCACAGTAAAAATACCACTAAGAAAAAAACACAATGTAAAATGATACCAGGAAACCAACCAGCCCAAATAAAAATAATATAGCAGTGTGAAGAAAGTTTTACGCTCATTCCCAGAGACTCTTCAGAGAATACACAGTAGTAAAACAGGTAGTAAAAATTCACCCAAATTAAATTACTTAAATTATTTACTTGATTTATAAATTAATTAATTAAATAAAATAAATAATGTTTTAAAAAAAAAAAGAGGAAGTAGAAAATTTTTTATAGAAATTTTTTATCAATATAAAAACAGTTAATGTTAAAAACTTCAATCAAGCCGCCGGGGGATTATTCTGCCAATTTATCTGCCCCCAATTTTCGATTCCTTTTCGGTTAAAAAGTTTCCAAGTACCCCTTCCTAATCCCATAAAAGGTCTGATTTAAATACTTTTTAAATTATTAAAAATTTTTTTTTTTTAAATACAAACAAAGAAGTGAGTTGAGTTTTGAGGTTTCATTACATATTACATCCGGCCGTACCGGGTCTGGTCCTCAATCCGGCATGCGAACCCTGTGGCAAAATCCTACATAAAATGCAGGGCAAGTAACTAATAAACTAACATAAACAACACCCCACTAGAAATGACTGATCATGAAAAGTCTGATCAAAAACTGGTAATGGTAATAACTGGTCTATAACTTACAATAAATCTACATAAATTGTTGTTGCAAAAAGTTGTTGTAGCAAACATGCAATTAACAAAGTTGTGTTACAATTATTAAAATACAGTCAGGAAGTCCTTCTACATGGCACACCTCATCATAAAAGGGTTCTCATCCAGAAAAAAAGAGGTCATTGTTCCCCTCTACTCGACACTCATTACAACCACTATAGAGTACAATGCCCCTTTAGGAATGTACCTCACAAGACATCTGCAGCAGCTGGAAAGGCCACAGAAGTACCTCACAAAGAGTATTACTGGCATCAAACAAATGCCTTACATTGACCGCCTCAAAAAACTCCAGCTTTACTCCATAGCATATCACCTACTCCGAGGTGATCTCTGCCTAACATATAAAGCTATGTCAAACCCAGAGCTGTTGGACATGTTATATCTAAAGAAATCCCAATCCCTCCGAGCTACATGCTCTAGGGTCCTAAACCTTGTCACCACAATAAACAGGACATGCTGGAGGGATAGATTCCTGTCCCAGAGACTTCCCATACTCTGGAACAGGCTACCCATCTATGTCAAGCAAAGTTCTTCATTAGCACTCTTCAAGAAAATTATTGATGAGTGGATGGGAAATAGGAAATACACCCCAGGGATCACTTCTGTGTCTTTGCTCGACAGTGGCACAGGAAAATAACTTTCTTGGGTGGCGTAAGCCAGGGAACCTTGTTGGCTAGGCTTATGTAGGCCCTTGGGCTGATAGCCTAGTGCCTACCTATGAACATATGAGAAGGCTGGAACAGGTTCTCCAGCTATGCCCCCTCCTGCCAGGCTATAAGATAGTAATCACGTCCACCAACTACTCTTATCAGCTACTAATAAGGCCCTTCCCAAAGGGTGACCAGTTTCACTGTGTAATATTACTGTTATCCAAATAGTAAGTGTGACCCAGGGCTAAAGATATTGGAGTGGCTTGGACAGTATGACCGAATACATGCAATGTACACTAAGAGCCTAAATTATCTGTACAAAAAACAGCCACAGTTGAAAGGTTTAAAAATATTTAATAATAAATAATAAAATCACAAGACAAATCTTATTACTTCAACACAATTACATTACAGAGTTCAGAAATCACAGGAAACTTCAAAATAATATTGCAGGATAGTCTGACATAAATATAGAAAACAGCTAGACTAATCTTACTATTTCTATCTACCTCTAAAATAAATACTAAAGTCTAACATCCTACTTACTTACAGAGCAAAGCAAGTGCTGGTGAGTGGATGTTCTTCAGACAAAATCCAAAATGCTCAAATCTCTCTCTCTCTCTGAGAAAGTCTTAAATTGATAACATAGTACTGCCGATTCATTTCAAATTACATCGATCTTGACATTTCTCTGGTTCCCAGGCTAACAGAAACTCCAAATTTACATTTCTTAGTAAGCTGCACCTGGCCATGAAGCTACAGCATTAAAAGACATTATACATGCAAAACCTTAGTAATTATCTCTTAAATCAAGACAATAGAAAGAATTTCTTGGCCCAGACATCCTGTCTCCGAGCTTGAGATCAAACAGTCATACAGTGCTTGACTTATCAGCTTTCTTCCAGCAGAGTATTCTGTGGTTACATTTTTGAAGCTCAGACCAACACCTGGTTTAATCATAACATATAGTTCTCTTTACATTTGTAAGCCAAGCCTCTGGATAGGTTCATAGGTGTGTACTGGGCTAATGGCTCTGGAGCCTTTACAAGCCTATCCAATAGGATTACCCTGGCATCATGCCACCCAACCTTAGTTCCTAGTGCCTCTGTCGAGTAGAGCCACTGGAGTGATCCCCGGGGTGAATGTTCTATTTCCCATCCACTCATCAAGATTTCTCTTGAAGAGGGCCAGTGAGGTGCTCTGTCTGACATGTATGGGAAGTCTATTCCATAGCATGGGCAGTCTCTGGGTTATGAACCTGTCCCTCCAGCATGTTCTGTTGATTGTGGTAATGAGGTTGAGGTCTCTGGAGCATGTGGTGCGGAGGGATTGGGATTTCTTTAGATGTAGCATTTCTAACAGTGCTGGGTCAGACATGACTTTGTAAGTCAAGCAGAGATCACTTCTAAGTAGGAAATATGAGACAGAGAATAGTTGGGGTTTTTTGAGTCAGTCCATATAGGACAAGTGTTTAAGGCCTAGGATCCCCTTTGTGGGGTACTTTTGTGGCCTCTCATGTTGTTGCAGGTGTCTAGTGAGGTACATGCCAAATGGGGTATTGTACTCGATGATTGGCCTAATGAGGGAAGAGTAGAGAGAGACAATGACCTCTTTCTTCCTGGATGCAAAATCCTTAGTAATGAGATGTGCCACATTAAAGGAGTTTCTGACCACAGTGGCAATGTGGTGGTCAAAAGAGAGGTTGCTGTCAACCTGTGTTCCCAGATCTCTTATAATGCCTTCTGTTTTCAGTGGACTACCATCAATGTGGTAATTCAAGGGAACCAGGTTTTTCCCAAAGGGGATGAAGACACATTTTTTGGCATTGAGCTTAAGACCATGGTTCTGACACCAGTCGTTGGTCTCATTGAGGCCTTTCTGTAGGATGTCAACATCACTTAGTGAGTTAATAATAGCTCCCAACTTGCAATCATCTGCGAACTTTGTCAGCCAGAGTCCCTTCATGTTGGCCTGGACTTCAGAGAAGTAGATACCAAATAGGAAAGGACCCAAGGTCCAACCCTGTGTGATTCCACTTGTGACTGGTCAGTAGTCTGACTTGGAGTCAACTACTTTCACACTGTGGGCTCTATCTGTGAGCCAGTTTGCAACCTACCTAGTGATATAGGGGTTGATGCCTAGCTTAGTAAGTTTTTCTATGATTCCTGAGTGGGGAATGTTATCAAAGACCTTGGCCAGATCAAGGTAGGCTGTATGAGCCACCTTACCTTCATCCACAGCTCTGGTGACTGACTCAAAGAAGTCGAACAAGTTGAGCAGGTATGATCTACCCTTCACAAAACCAAACTGTGTAGGATCCAGAGTTTGGAGATTCCCTATATCCTTGTTTATTAGGTCCACAATGATGCGTTCCATAGCCTTGAATATCAGACTCGTCAGGCTAATGGGGCGATAGTTCCTGGGGTCTGTAGTCACTCCTCCTTTGTGGAGAGGGATGACTGTAGCAATGTGCCTTCGGTAGGGACAAAGCCTGAGGTGAGGCTGTGATTGAACAGGAAAAACAGGTGAGGTGCCAGTTCACTCTGTAATTCATGTAGAACACAGCCAGGGATACTGTCAGGTCCCACAGAAACTGTATTCTTGGCCTTGGACAGTGCTGTTTTAACCTGTGCAGCAGTAATACTGGGTGCTTGGCAATCTACTTGTATTGTGATTGGTCCTTTGGGGGGGAGGGGTAAAGTTAGCACTGAATCTGTCCGCCAGTATATTTGCAATATCTGTTGGCTCGGTATAGGAGCTACCATTGTGCAGTAGGTTATAGCAAATCTGGGTATTCCCATGGAGATTCTTTATATAACTATAGAAGGCCTTGTAGTTGTCTTTACTATCTGTTGCAATTCTGTTTTCATAGCTAGCTTTAGAGGATTTGATGAGAGATCTCAACCTTTTGTTGAGGCTGAAAAGGGAGTTTTTCCAGTCTTGGGACTTCACCTTATTCCGCATCAGTTTCCTCCTTCTGGATTATATTAATATTTACAAATTCATAGAATTATCTACAAAATTTTATCTAGCTAGGCTGGCAGCCTTCACATCCCCTATGGTGATGTAGAAGTTAGAACAACAAGCTGGAGAATTTAGAGGGTTTTACCCCTGAAGGGCAGTGTGAGGAATGAAGCCTTCTTCCTCCAGTAGAAGACAATTTTTAATATATTTTGAGTTAATTTAGTATAGTTTCACCTGACTAGTTGTAACAAAATGGCTCTTGACATTCGTGCTTTCAATTAATGCTAGTGTAATTATTAAAGATCTAAAATAAATATTAACTCAGGATATTAGAAATAAATGTACTCATACTGAAAGATCACAAATTATAAGCATCAGAACTATAAAGCAGTTTTGTAGGATACAGAAATTCTTTACAAATGAGCTTCTTATGGTCCAGCTATACAACAAATCTTATTTGTTTTCTTTTGTCAATTATCCACCAACAGTAACCTCAGCACAAACCATGTACTTGGCTTATAATTAAGTATAACTGGATAATCTTCCTTATATTCCATATACAATGCCAACATTCATAAAGTCACCAAATGAACTCGACTAAAAAGACACGGGAGGAGTAATACCTTGAATTCTGTTTTTTTTTCTTTTTTTTATTCATTAACTCACAATTAGACATCTCAGGTGTATTCATTCATTCAAGAAAGTAGCTGTAACTAATTGTGTGTTTCTGTGTATATGTATGACAGTATGTCTGCCTGCACTTCCAAATGTGTGTGTGTGGGTTTCTATGTATATGTGTGTGATTCTGTGCATCCGAATATGTGTGTACACATTAAATACTTATTTAACTTATATTTTAGGTATAAAATACGTCCTCCAACAACAATTTGAAACATTAGGCAGAAGAACTTTTTTACATCAAAAATATATATAAAAGCATATAATATAAAAAAATACAAACCTGAGAAACCTTCCAGGAATGGAGAGTCCCTCCGTCTGTACTAACAGGCTTCATAACATCCCTGGGTGGCCCATTATTTCCCCAGTATGCCCACCCTGCTGGCAGACATGAATTTCACAGAAGTGCTATGTGTGTGTATGAAGAATTTGTTGTCAATACCTTCTGTAGCGGGGGACAAAGTAAAACTAGCTGGAATGCATTTAATTTCTAAACCAAATATTGCTTCAGCATTTGTGACATGGAGAGGTTTCCTGACACAGAGGGAGAAAACTTTTATGTATGATATACCCAAGGGAGAGATTGCAGACTGTAGCTCTCTTATAATCTCTCCTAGCAGCTGTGTGTAGAGAGAAGGAGAATGAAAATAGAACCGTGGAAAGCACCGGAAAGAAACATGAAAAGACTGAAATAATAAAATTGCAAGAAACTGTATATTCTGTGATCCATTTATGTTAACGAAGTGTGGAGTAGTGTTAACCAAGATGATATGTTCCTTTGTAGAAGAAGGCCCAGGAGTGTGTCTGGATTTCTTTGGTCCATTTCAAAGGCTGCAGAATGGGACACACTAGTATTGTGTAAATGGGTAGATGGGCAAGTACTGACATTCATTTAGAAGCAGTTTTACATCTCCGGGCAATAACAATAGGTGTATCCCATACTGGGCCCATATATTCAGTATGTGTTGTGAGTTCTTTAGCATCTTTAATTCTGAGCCCCCTCTACAGATGTTGCTGCATAGGGGAGGGAAGCCATGACCTTCAAAGCCAAAAGTGAACCTCATGATAAAGGTGAGGAAGAAATGGAGAGCATAGGAGCCTGGAAGATTATCCATGAAATGAAAAGAAAGACCAAGTAAAGCGAAAAAGCAATTTCCTGCCAGTAATTATATAATGTGCAGAAATTAACCAGAACATTAGTAAGAGAGTTTTTATGAATCCTCAAGCAGACAGAAGCAGTCAAAGACAAAATAATTACAAAAATTACCAACAAGAACTCTGAGCTGACGAACTGCTACTTTATTCATCTCTACTGTATAAGGGTGTGCCAATACTAAATTAGTGTTTCCTTTATTTTCTTTATATTGTTTGCCTCTTAATAATGGAAAAACTAATGATTTTTTTTTTGCTTCTGAATTTAGTTTCTTGACCTATTTTTCGACCACAGACAGCCCAAGTAAACTTCAATAATAGCTAATTCCAAGCTAATTCCAAGACATGGTTTTGGCCAGCTGTAGAATTACCCTGTATATTTTTTGTCTCTTTTGTTATGAATTTACTGAAGCTTAAAGTGAAAACTTCATATTGAATGGTTATGCACTAGTAAACTACTAAATGCAGCAAAGAGGATGTATGACAAATCTGCATTGAGACTGTGCTTTGGCCTATACAGTGTCTTATGTGCTTAGATCATTTTGTTCACACAGTACAGAAGGTAAGTGGTCTACAATAGTTTAAAGTGTGTACATTATAATTTTCTTAGGGGTATGATCATCCATTAGTGAGCCAGAGAAAGTCATGTCCCGTTCTATAACTATCTACTTCCCGTTTATAATCAGAATGCAGCGTCTGTGTGCTTTATTACTCTGCATTTTAGGCACCTCCAAAAGTCCACTTCTCCTAGAAAAAATATTAATTTACCAAGATAATTATATAATATATTCCCCAATGGATAATGTAGTAAACATTCACTGATCCTGTTATAACAAGATGTATATGAGCAACCATTTCTCCCTGTATGTGTAATCCTACACATGCTGACAAAAAATGAATGCATTGGGTTTTGGGGTATATCAGTTTACAAAACAGCTCATTTTACCTAAGTTTCACTGAATGTCATCACTGCGGTACAGTATTACAAGTGTGTCATTTTGCATCTAATATCTGCAGAAGTAGACAGTATTTGCCAGTCTTAATATTTTTCTTCGGCTGTCAGGCAGTAGCTCATGATGTGTTCTTGGAGTTTGTATCAAGTGCACATAATGGATAGCATTACAGAAAAGCAATGGTATCTTATGCCAGAAAGAGTGAAGTAAGACTGTTGAGTGGATGGGAAATAGGAAATACACCCCGGGGATCACTTCTGTGTCTCTGCTGGACAGTGGCACAGGAAAATCATTTTCTTGGGTGGTGTAAGCTATGGTACCTTGCTGGCTAGGCTTACGTAGACCCTTGGGCCAATAGCCTAGTACCTTCCTATGGACCTATAAGATATATACGTGGAGAAACAATGTACAGCTAAATACCATCAGATTAATACTAAAAGCCTTCAGTCATCCTCATTTTTATTAAAAACTCAGTATATAATTATGATTGCAGCTCAAAATACACAGTGATTAAAAAAAAAACATTGAAGTCCAATTATTAACATAAAGTGATAGTTTTGGCCATCCCTCTGTGGAACTGTACTGCTGTGAACAGGCTCAGTGAAGTCTAGGTAACATGACATGTCTTGCAAACTGATGTACCCCCAAAACTACATATATTCTATTTCTTTGTTTTGAAACCTTAGCTTTAGACTTTTGTGGTTTCAATTAAAATGCAGCTTTAAAACAAAAGAGAAACTCTGTAATAACAAATTAATCACTTCTTATTAAAAAACTTTCTTTTGCTAATTCCACTTTAAAGCCCTGCATATAAGTATACTAACCACGCTCTGTAACATCAGCGCAAAAATGAAACAAGATGTTTAACAGGATAGCATATGACTTTGACCTTAAAACCACTGTGGCAAAAGGAGAACTATATCTGGATGAAAATACGTTTGATTCCCTCAGTGTCCCTTTGCAGGTCTGTACAAAGTCCAATTATACCATGATCCCCCCAAAACATGCACGCTGATTGGCCAGCGCGTCGTTAAATATCGAAAAGTACTAATGGGAAAGGTCCCGTCGCCTCGACTTTTTTTTAGTATATAACTTTAAGGATTTTTTTCGCCATCGCTAGTTAAATGGGTAGCTTATACAGAGCGTTTAGTTAAAGCAATTGCCGTTGAAGCTTTTAATTTTTCAGACAGTGTTAAACCCATTTTAACATAGCTCAAGACCAGTGTTAGCTGTAAGTTATAATGAGTTCTCAAAAAAGAGTTGGTGTTAAAAATAATTAGTAATGATAGCGATCAAGCAAAACAAATTAAAATTAGCGTAGCGGACTATGTTAAACTCATTTAACATAGCTAACAACATTAAAAAAAAAGCAACGTAGAGATCTTTGCTACGAGTCATTTGCTGGTCAGCGATGATTCTGACGCCTCTGCCGGGGCGCCATCAGAACTACCGCATAGATGCCTGGATGCCAGGAGTAAACAGTGAAGGGCAGTGCACAGGAAGAAAAGTACACATTTGATTAAGTAATAGTTTTCTTTTAAAATAATCTCCATGTAGAATAGGGTATACTCAACTTAACCACACGTTGTGGTGTGGTTTGCCGGTTTTCTTGCCACACCCTGTTTGGTTGACGGCATAGTAATACACTGTATTATCTGAGAGTGGCACAGCACCTATTAATATGTGTTACTTGTGTGGGCAGCAACTGTATTAGACAGAAAATTCCTCCTTATAGTTAACTATAAGTTCATCTGTGCTACATGTTTCTATGAATTGCGCTGCATGTTTTAATTCACATTACATTTATGCATTTTCCATATATCTATATGTGGTTATATGTCTTTAAGGTCAGGAATTGCTTGGTTAGCTACACTGTATTGGTGTATGGTTAATTTGATCATGTGATTATTTTCTTGAGTCTTGAGTTGTGGTTTTGAATACATTGTTTCCTTTAAATTCTATGCAATTTGAATGGTTTTAATGGTCTGATGAAGCAGCATTAAGCTGCAAAAGCTCTTACCTACATTAAAGTTACCAGCTGTGTTACGGTATTTGTGGTTTTTGTTTTAAGGTAGAAAAAATGAACATCACTGATAAAGTAACAAGGCCAGTGACATGGATTTCACTTACTCATCTTAATGAAGTAAGACTACATATAGATATGAGTGGCAACCAGGATGTTACAGACAGAAAGACACTTAACAGCAACAATGAAAAACAACATAATTTAATGAAATGGTGATACAATTATCAGCAAACTTGATCTGAGATTATACTACCATCTGCTATAATTACATTCAGAAAGTAGAAGCATTGCTAAATGTTTAGCTCGCACAGAACTCATGAGGTATAACAAATTATCTTTATATATTTTGATGCATAATACAAAAGGGTGCCCATTTGACAAGCTTAAACAGAACAAATTAACACTGGAAAAAGAGAAATGTAAATTTGACAAATCTGTACTTAAATTCTCTGTGTTAATATTTTTAGGAAAAGGAATGTTGCTAGATTAATAGATTCATAGGTTCATAGGAGATTACTAGGTTAACGGGTTATGGGCCTTTACACACCTGGCTATTATAATCCAATTTTACCCAATATATGGCCCCTATGGGCAAGAGGATGACACTGATTTGTGCCTGTGCATTCAGTATCTTATAGATTGCCCCTGTATATAAGGGACATAGGTACTACCCCAGGTGTGAATTTGTGATTCCTTATCCATTAATCCAAATTGCATGTGAAGATGGCAAGAGAAGGCCCCATTACATCCAAGTGACGCCTCCAGGTGCATCTGCAGTCCACTCCTACTGACGCCTCTAGGTGTCAAATATTACTTATTCATATTTGAATCAATAATTCCAAAACAATGCTATGTACAATGTTTTAAAATATTTCATCTTAAAACCTTCACAGTGGCAAACTCATCTGCATTAATATTTGACCTCTGGCTGGTGCAGGTAAATAGATATTAACTGTTGATTTTATGATATTAATTTATATAGATATAATTTTCACATTTTTCTAAATATCTCAGCAACCAAGTAACAGACAGAACTCCTTATCCTCATATGAAAGCTCTTAGGTAGATGAATAAAATGCTGCTAAGAGTATGAGGTTCATAGGTTAGTACTAAGCTAACTGCACTTGCGAGCCATTTTAAGCCTAGCCAGTTATCCCTTGTGAGACTCAAACCCTGCACCTTGTGTTTGTGAGGCAAACACCTTAAGCATTTGGCCACCCTCCCAACTTGACTGGTTGCTAAGTTGTTTACAAAACATTACAAATGTAATAGTTACTGTGCTTACTGTGACTTATAAAATTTGGTTTAAGACCTAGAACCTAAAGAATACTACCACTATAAAATAGTTTGTGCTGAATGGTTTACCCTTTATACTGCTTTCATAACCCCTATGGTTCCAAAGACAGTAAACTCTCAGTTAACCGGTACCCATAGGGATTGATAGATGCTAGATAACTGTAGTTTCTGGCTGCTTGAGAGTTACTATTAAAAATAGGCCTGACTAATACTGTACCCTGTACTATTTGTTATCAGGTTAGGGAGAGAGGGAATTTATTATTATCTTCCTTTTTAAAACTCTAAAACTCTAAAAACTTAAGGTATGTTTCTGGGGGGGGGGGGCATTTAAGTGCAAACACATGAAAAGTGTATTGTATTTCTTCAATTTTTTTCCAGTTGCTTGAGAGTTCTGGTTGCTTGAGTTCCAGTTAACTGAGAGTTTACTGGGTATGAACATTTGTTTGAAATGTGAGGACATAATTTGATTCTGTTAAAAGGCTTAGGCTCCTCCCATTGGAAGTTACAGCACAAACTTCCTGAGTGGAGTGAATGAGGAGCTAAAGAATAAAACATTTATACTATTAACCAGTTTAGATATTTATTAATTTAAGTGTTAAGGTATCACTTCATGCTTCCACCTTGTTAAAAATTGAGATTTACATGTGCAAAGTGTGTTGGTATGCAGTGTTTCCCTACATATGTTTTTACTCCACTGGTTGGTTTGCAAAAAAAAACCTTTTGCAGTGTCCCTGGATTTGTCTTTGTACATACAAACCACATTGCTATATTTTCCTTTTTCTTGTGTCCAGAAGTCACTTTTAACAAAGTCATTTTTTTTTTAATAAAGGACATCAAGGTTAATTTACCTTGAATCAGATAATGGATGCCACTGCAAAGAATCACTGTTGAAATATTTGTGCATGGACAAAATCCCTTACTAAATCTATTTGCCAGCCTTCAGTTCCATTGGTGCTATGACTTTAATATACTGGTGTGTTTGCTCATGCCTTCCAAATATCTCCACCATTACATACCAGTTTTGCAGTGTAGTAACCACCTGACATGCCCATACATCTTTAGCCACCAATATGCAGCTACTCCTGTTCATGTGAGTATGTGAATTCATTTTCAGACTTAAGGTGTGGAAGCTGCACTGAATAATTCTAGGTGCTTGTTCAGGTTTCACATGGTGCTTGCTTAGAGCTACTCTCATGTTAAGCCACTATGAATATGTTGCACTGCCACCTCTGATACCAGGGTAATGTTTTAATCTTTCTATTCCCGCACGGCACAGTAGCAGTATCTGGTGCAAATACAACAGAGACGTATGCAAGCGATATACCACCTAAGCATCATTTGCCATGCAGAATGTACAAGTATGCATACCAAATTTCTGTGTTTCCAAACATCGGTGTTACTACACTACTACTGAATAAAATGAACATATTGAAATGTAACAACGGACAGCAAGTTTTTTCATTACAGCTTCTCACTGAACAGATTACAAGACAGCACAACCACTACCCATATTGAACAGGAAATCTTTAAGGTAGTCAATGGTACTGCTCTTTAGGAAAGTTAGAGAAAATAACTTCAGAAAGAAGACAACTTTATAGTAATAATTGCCACTGGCAACCAACACCACGTGGAACAGCTGGAATGCTACAGCAAAGGCAAATAAATATAAAAAAGTACAGTACTAAAGCACCACAGTTCAATACCAAGTGCATACATGTATCCACAACAGTTGTTTGGTCAGCAGGACTCAAACGGGCAATGTTTAAACATTTTTGGATGCACGTGTGAACTTATGCAGCACAGCGACCGAAAAGCCAGGAGAAATGAAGATGCCACATTAAAGAGATACTGATACTTTGCTGTCAAACAATGTATTTGTACAAAAAATGTCACTCACCAGTATAAATCCACAAGGGAAGCTGATGCAGAAAGTCTCACACAAGGTTCCAACAAGGAAATACAGTGTACTGGAAACACAATGCTAAAAAGAAGTACCCTACCTCCTGCACTTGTATTTGAGCACTCAGGCTGGGGGAAGGACAAGGGAGCCATGACATCACAGAAAGGGTGGGTTTTATTATTTTAGTTAGAATCAGATGACGGCCGTGGTGATGTCACTTTGGGGGAGGGAACTGATTAAAAAAAAGTACCTGCACTGCCTGGCCTCGATGATGTCAGTAATTGGGAGACTCCAGCAAGCTTTATTCAAACATGAGAGAATCATTTTGCAAGTGAAACCATCACAGTATGAGAAGGTAGGCTTCTGTTACAGAAGTAAGGGGAATTATAAAAGTTGTAAATGCTCTATTGTTGTTGCTTTACAGAGGACAATGTAAATAGGGAGCAAAAGGGCCGTGAAGTTGAGGAATACATTAGAGAAACCTGTTGTACTCCTTTAATGTGAATAGGAAACCTGTTCCAAACAAGGGGCAGTCTCTGAGACAAGTATCTGTCTCTCCAGCATGTTTTGTTTGAGTTGCTGACTATGTTTAGATCCCTAGATTGGGTGACCCTCATGCTCTTTGACTTGCAGATGTGTAGCAGCTCCATAAGTGCTGAATTTGTGAGTGCCTTTTAGGTCAGGCATAGGTCACCCCTTAATAATCTGTAGGAGATAGAGTAAAGGGATAGGACTTTTAGTCTAGTCACATAGTTCATGTTGTTTACACCCTGTATTTTCTTTGTAAGGAACCTCTAAGTTCATTCCAGCTGCTGTAAGTACCTAGTCAAGTCATGCCAAATGGCACACTGTACTTGATTATTGGTCTAATGAGGGCTGAGTACAGCAGGACTATAACTTCCATGGATCTGGATGCCGTACCATTACTTATAAGTTGTGCCACATAAAAAAGGATTTCCTCACCACTGTGGACACATGATAGTCAAAGTTCAGGTTACTGTCTATCTGCATACCTAGATTTCTCATCTCTGAGTCTACTCTAAGGGGCATGCTATTGATGTTTTAATTTGCAGGGGTTTTGACTTCACAAAGGGTATGATAATGCATTTTTTGCATTTAGTTTTAGGCCACGATTCTGGCACCAAATCATTTGTTTGATCTAGACCCTCCTGAAGGATATCCACATTGTTGAAGGGGTTCAGTGATTGCCTCCAGCTTGCAGTCATCAACAAACGTTGTCATCCAGAGGCCTTCTACATTTACCTTGACTTCAGAGAAGTACATTCCAAACAGGAGTGGCCTCAGTACTGAGCCATGTGGTACACCACTAGTAACTGGCCTCTTGCTGTATATGAATTCACCTACTTTATCTACATGTCCTGTCTGTAAGCCAATTGGCTATCCATCTGGTGAGATAGGGATTTATGCCCAGTTTAGTGAGTTTATTGATAATACCTGAGTGGGAAATTGTGTCAAATGCCTTGGTCAGGTTGAGGTAGGTAGCATGTACTGTTTTACCTTCATCCATGGCCTTAGTGAATTTTTCAAAGAAATCCAGATTCAGTAGGCATGACCTGCCCTTGACAAAGTCAAATTGGGTCAGGTCCAGTGTTTGGAGGTCTCCTATGTCATTATTTATCAGTTCCATGATTATTCTTTCCATGGCCTCACATACAACACTAGTTAAACTTATGGGTCTGTCATTTCCCAAGTTAGTAGATGGTCCCCCTTTGTACAGAGTGATGACTGTTGCTGTCCTCCACTCTATCGGGACAAAGCCAGTCTGGAGGCTGTTGTTAAATAGAGATCCTAATGGACATGATAAGCCCTGATTTAAGCTGTTTAAGAGGCAACCTGGTACATTGTCAGACCCCACTGAATCCATGTTTTAGCTTTAGAGAGCACAGTGGTAACCTATTCTTTGGTGATAACTGGTGGTGGTTATTTTTGGGGGGAGAACTGGCATTGATGGGGAGGTGAAATCTGATCTGAATTTGTTGGCCAGAAGATTTGCTATGTCTTCTGGCTGAGTATAAGTGATACCATCTACAACTAATTCTGCATATTGTCGGGTGTTGCCTTTAAGACTGCGGACATAACTGAAAAATGCCTTATGGTTATCATTAGCTTTGGAAGCTTATTTTTTACCTCAAAGTCTGCTTTCAGAGACTTGACTAGTACCCTGATTCACTTGTTTGACCAATGAGGGACTTATTTCTCTATTGTTGTATGACCTATTAATACTAGGGGTCCACCAGGGTGGCTTGTTTTTGTGGTTTGAACTGGACTTATTTGGTCTGGTACTGCTGTTTTTATGCAGTTGTTTATATGGTCATACAGGGTTTTTGTGTATGCCTCTGCATAGGTTTCTGTTTTTTCTGGATTTGGGGGAGCTTGAAAACTAGCTATGCTATCTCTTAATAGGGGGTAATGCGTTAATTGATATGTCCAAATCAAAACTGCAAAAGAAGTCAGACATTTGTTAGCCAGGAAAAACAGTAAAGTACAGTTGTGTACCTACCATAAATGTAGATGTTCGAGTGTATTCATTGTTGCAGTCATTACTTTTGGGTTATCCTGCTGGCAGGCTACCCGCAGTCGGCCTGAATTCCAAAGTCCTGGTCAGGCGTCGGTTGCTGTTGCCTCTTCCCTGACGCCAGTGCGCCAGGGGTATAAAAGATGCAGCCGACGCCATTTTCTTCAGTTTTTCTTGCCCCAGATGTCAGGTGCCCCCAAAAGGGTAGGCTAAATATATTATGCCAATAAACATACATGCAGTAAAGAAACATTTCCTTCATCTACAAGCAAATACACCACACAGGTTGTATAGAATAGAGAAGTACAGATAAACCCCAGCAAAAGAAAGGGGGACCGTGGGAGGGTAACCTGGACTGCAACAGTGAATACACTTGAACATCTACATTTATGGTAGGTACACAACTGTACTATGTTCATCGTGTTTCACTGTTGCAGTCATTACTCTTGGATTGAATCCCAAAGCTGAGGATGGGTGGCTGAGCTAAACAGGATTAGGAGAAGCTATGAGGCCCTGCAGAACTGCAGTGACAAAGCCTGCTCTGGATTTAGAGTAAAGAGGTAAGCGGTAGTGCTTTGTAAAAGTGTGCACTTAACTCCAAGTTGCAGCCTCTAAGATGTCTTTGGTTGGTACTCCTCTGAGGAAGGCTGCTGAAGTGGCTGCTGCTCTGGTAGAATGAGGCCTAATGCCCTTAGGCACTAATTTGCCATGCTGAGAATAGCAGAAACGGATGCAATGGCCTATCCATTTAGAAATAGTCTATTTTGAGAAAACCTTTCCTTGTGATCCTGCAGCATATGACACTAAAAGTTGCTCAGTCTTTCTGAAAGCTTTAGTTCTGTCCAAATAAAAGTGTAGCTGTTTGTGTATGTCCAAAGAATGCAGAATTTTCTCACCCTTGTTCTGTGGGTTTGGATAAAAGGTAGGCAAGTGAATGGTTTGGTTGAGGGCCACACTGGACACCACCTTAGGCATAAATGTTGGGTTTGTCCTCAGAGAAACCCTGTCTGGATGAAGAATGATAAAAGGTTCCACAGCCATGAGTGCTTGTAACTCAGAGACTCATCTTGCAGAGGTTATTGCTAGGAGCAGAGCTGTTTTCCTGGATAAGAATTTTATATCAGCTGTTGAGGCTGGCTCAAAAGGAGGCAGTGTGAGTTTTTCCAAGACATAATTGAGGTCCCATGCTGGAATTGGTGCTCTCCTTGGAGGCCTGATGTTTTTGGCCCCTCTGAGGTACTGCCTTATTAAACGATGAGAAAAGATAGGTGGTTCCGTATTGTAATGGGCTGAAATGGCAGAATCTTAATTGATGAAAAGGAAAGGCCTTTGTCCAGCATCTCAGTTAAGTATTGTAAAATCTGAGGGATATTTGGTACATATGTGTCAATGCCTTGTTCCTGGTTCCAAGCACAGAATCTCTTCCATTTTTCTGCATAAGATTTTCTGGTACTGGGCCTCCTGGCCTCCAAGGTAACATCCATAACAGCTTTTGAAAGAGGAGTGTTCTGAATGGCTACATTATCCGCCATGCTGCCAGATTTAAGGTCCTGAGTTGGCTGTGCAGGATCTGATTGTTTTGTTGGGTCAGCAAGTGAGAAGTTTGAGGCAATATCCATACTGGACCTTGAGACAAGCTCTTTAGGATTGGGTACCAGTGCTGGCATGGCCAGTCTGGTGCAATCAGTATCATTTTTAGCTTCTCTTGTCTGACCTTTAGGAGTACCCTGGGAAGGAGAGGCAGTGGAGGAAAGGCATATTCTGTTAGATTTTTCCAGCTGAAGGATAGGGCGTCCACTCTCCATGCTTGTTTGTGATAAATCCTTGTGCAAAATCTCTGTAATTGGCAGTTGTGAGAGGAGGCAAATAGATCTATGTCTGGGCATCCCCATTTCCTGATCTATGTCTGGGCATCCCCATTTCCTTGTTATCATGCTGAAGACTTGTGGATCCAGTTTCCACTCATGGGGATACATGAGGTTTCTGCTTAGTTCGTCTGCCAGAGTATTTATTTTTCTTGGCAGGAATTGTGCTTGCAGGTGAACTTGATAAGTCAATGCTGTGTCCCATAAGGTCATTGATTGTCTGCAGAGGGGGTAGGAATGTGTACCTCCCTGCTTGTTTATGTACCACATGACCGTAGTATTGTCCGTCTTTATCAGTAGCTGTCCTGGATGAAGTACATCCTTGAAAGCTGTCAGGGCATTCTGAACAGCTAGCATCTCTTTTTGATTGATGTGAAGATGCATCTGGCTTGCAGGCCATGTGCCCTGAATACATTTTCCTGCCATATGGGCCTCCCAGGCATAATCTGATGCATCCGTTGTCAGTGTTTGTCTGGCTGTGGGTAAAGTGAATGGCAGACCCTTGTTGTGGTGACAGGCCTGTGCCCACCATCGAAACTCCTGTTGCAGGCAGGGAATGAGGGTAATTACTGTCTTCAGGCTGTGGCAATGCTGAGTCCAAACACTTTTTAGATATCATTGTAGTTTCCTCATATGCAGTCTGGCATATGGAATTAGTAGAATGCAAGATGCCATGAAGCCCAAGGCCTGCAGGATTTTCCTTGCAGATAACTGGGTCTTTGTTGCCAACTTTTTGAAGTAAGAAGTCAGTTGCCTTTGTTTGTCTGGCGTGAGATAAGCCATCTGGGCAGTTGTATTTAAGCTTGCACCCAGGAATATTATCTCATGAGACGGTACTAGTTTTGATTTCTTTACGTTTACTGTGTACTCTAGGCAAATTAGTAATCTTTTTACAAATGCCAGATGCTTTAGAAGAATGTCTTTGTTCTCTGCTTGAATAAGGCAGTCGTCCAAGTAGGGATATATTTGAATTCCTCTTTGTCTGCAAAATGCAATTACTGGTGCCAGGCATTTTGTGAAGACCCTGGGTGCAGTAGATAAGCCAAAGGGCAGTGCAGAGAATTGGTAGTGCATTGAGCCAGCTATGAATGTGAGGTATCTTCTGCAAGATTGTCTGACTGGGACATACAGGTATGCCTCTTTTAGGTCCAAAGTTACGAGCCAAGCCTTCTTGCCCAGCATGGGATTTTTGGAACTTCCAGAAACGTATTTAGTATAGACAGGTCCAGTACTGGTCTCCAGGTTTTGTCCTTTCTGGGCACTAAGAAACGTCTCTCTTGTTGTGGTACTTGTTGAATGGCCCTCATGTCCATGAGGGCTGTAATTTGCTTTTGTGCTTCTGCCCATTGATTGTGTGGCAAGTCTGGCATACCTTTTGCCCTTGGTAGGGTGACAAATTGGAACCTGTAGCCCTGGGACATTATGTTCAAGACCCATTTGTCTTGGGTAATCATTTGCCAATTTGGTGAAAAAAGTGCTAGTTTTCCCCCTAAGGGGGCTGCCAAAAGAAAAGTGCTTGGATCTGGCAGAGGAAAGTCATTGGGACTGTTTCCTGTAAGGTTGTGATTTGTCTTCTTCGCTTTTGGAGGTAGGAGCACCCCATTGTTTAGGCCTGTATGAGCCTTGGGGTTGAGATCTGCCTCTGGGACATCTGTATCTGCCTCTTTGTGGCCTGTCTGACACTGGAAAGGACCATTTTTTGAAAGCCAGTTCCTGCTAAATCTGGGTGGCTGTACCTGTAAGAAATCCTTAACTGTCTGCATGGATTTCGCTTTATCCTCCATTTTCTTCAACACCTGTTCTGCTTTAGCACCAAACATAGTATCATGCTGTAATGGAGCATCTAATAATTTTGCTTTAACATGATCAGGCAGATTCTGTTCCTTTAACCAAGCATACCTTCTAATAACAGAACCTGTAACAGTGGCCCTGCAAAAGGCCTCCAGTGAATCATAACCACACTGCAAAGTATGCTTTCCAACTTGTTCAGCTGCATGCAATAAATCCTGCATTTCATTGTTCTCTGTACATTCAGAATTTGTCAACATTTTCTGTTTAAGCAGTGACATTAAGTATTGCTGATATTTAAGCATATGAAACTAACAATTTAAAGCCCTTACAGCCAAGGTAGCAGAAGTGTAAACTTTTTTCCCCCATCTGTCCAGTGCCCTAGAATCCCTATCAGAGGGGACAGGGTTTTTTGCAGTGGAAGCTTTGACCCCTTTGGGACCCTGAGATATAGTTTCTGGGTCAGCAGTGGGGTTTTTATATAGGAATTTATGAGAATCTGGGACCCTGTAGTATCTGTCTGACTTAGCAGGGGCAGGGGGTAAAGAGACAGGGGACAGGCTAGACTCTGAAAATACGTCATCTACAATGTCTAGAACAGGTGGAATAGCAAGGGATCTGTGCTGAGGAAGTAGCAGAAAGTCTCTGAGCCTTTTCTTAGATTCTGAGTAATCTTGGCTCTCCCAGTGGAAATGCTCCCTCATGGTATGCAGGGTTTCCCCAAAAGAATAATCCTCAAGAGGACAGGCTGAAGGAATGGATTCTTCAGCATCAGAATTCTCATAGGGAGGAATAGAATAATCCTGTTCAGAAGAAGAATCAGAGGAAATAGAAACCTGATCAGAAGAATCATATTCTGTCTCTTGCCTAGGCCTCTTATCAGGAGGGGGATGGGAACCCCTGATCAAAGTGATTAGTTCTTTGGCCATTTTAAGCATCTATTTTTTAGGCATGGAAGTCTGAGTAGGAGAATGCTGTACTTCTTTCTTTGTCTTTAGAGCTGCTTTAATCTTTGTCTTTGAAGCTGAAGATGGTTTAACATATAACTGTGTAGGTCTGAAGACACCCTCAGAAGCCGATGCCTGCTCAGCGGCTCCGGACCCATCTGAGGGAATGATTTCCGAGTGTCCAATACCTTGAGTATCCAGGGGCCCAGTCGGCTCCACGTGGGAGTCGGAAGCGGCCTGTGGCTCTGAGGTAGTGGGCGCCAGGGGCTGCGAAAATCGCCTCACTGAGAACCAGCAAACCGGCGACTGGCCTAACGGAGGCCTCGTCGTCGGTTTTGGACCTCGGATGCCTATCCTTTTCCTTGTCCTTGCGTTTTTTGTAAACTCTGGTCGTCGGCTGTTCCGACAACATTATATAATTAAACCTTTGGCCAAAGTAATGAAAAGCAAAATCGAACCGACACTTAATAGTGCGTTGGTTAAATCTAGCACAAAACCGACAGCTAGCAAAGTCGTGGTCAGGGCCTAGGCAAGGAATACAGTAAGAGTGAAAATCCTTATGAGGTATTTGCTTCCCACAAGAAATACAGTTGTTAACTTTTTCCTGACATCGGTCTGGAGCAAGAAAAACGTTTCCCCAATGTGGTACTTAGCTTTAATGAAGACTTCGGTTCTGAAATTCAGATTTGAAAATCTCAGCAGTCGGCCGACCGGCACTTGCAAATTGCTTTTGCTTCGGGCACAGCGCGGCAAGAAAGACTGAAGTAAATGGTGTTGGCTGCATCTTTTATACCCCTGGCACACTGACATCAGGGAAGAGGTGACAGCAACCGACGCTGGACCAGGACTTTGGAATTCAGGCCGACTACAGGTAGCCTGCCAGCAGGATAACCCAAGAGTAATGACTGCAACAGTGAAACACGATGAACATCTTGACATTTAATTAAATATTTCAATTAAAATAACTGCACCACAACAATAATTAAACAGAGACTTGACAAAAAATACACCAGAATGTAATTGAGTAGTAGAACAAGGTTTAAATTCGGATGTAGTGATGTTATACTTCAGCCCAAGTAAGAAACATTAGAGGATGATGCAGGTTTCGTAGGCCTAGGAGCTATTCTAAATCAAAACAAGAAAGTAGATGGAACTTAATAGCTAATGCACCTGTCTCCATGGCTTAGGAGGATAAAACTCTTACTGTGATACATGTAACCAGAGTTTGATTAGCAACACAGCAATGGAGGAGCCAGAGAGGGAGGGAGAGAAGTGAAAAGGCATGGCCCACTCGACTGTCCCAAGGGACGAGTTGAGAGTGCTCAGGGTGCACATAGGAATATGTGATTTACCTGGTAGAGACTGGGGAAACTACTTACTGTGCCTCAGGGTTGGTTGATATGGCTGCTTGATGGGAATGCCCCTTGTGGAAAAGAAAGATTAACAGCTGCACTAAGCCCATTGCATTCCCCTGCACTCCTTTGGTCACCTCAGTGTGTGTGGGAATATAGGGCCATAAAGTAAACAACCTTGAACCACCTTGATGACTGCCTTAATGATGACCCCACCTGGGTAACTCTCACCCTTGTTGATGAGGAAATGAATGTAACAATTAGCCGGGGGTGGATGGGGGGTGGCTTATGATCAGCAGGCCGTGGGAGCAAAAACTGCCACATAAGGCAATAGCCTATGCAACTAGATTATTTTCAGATGTATAAATAATATATTCACATATCAAAAAAGATTCACCAGCTATAGTATGAGTCTGTGAACATTTATATATATATATATATATATATATATATGTGTGTGTGTGTGTGTGTGTGTGTGTGTATATATATATATCTACATATATATATATATATATATATATATATATATATATATATATATATATATACACATATATATATATCCAGCACTCTTCATAAATAAAACATATAACAGCAAATTTCTTTTAACCACTTTATTAAATCTGCTTTTCTTTTTAACCACTTTATGCGTCATCAGTGTGCATGTAATCACCGCCAAGGCCCGGATTATAACCCTGTGTGCTGTCAAAAATTTAAAGAAACAGCACATCTTTAAATATCATTGTGTTTACTAGTGTATGTTTATATATATATATATATATATATATATATATATATATATATATATATACATATATAACTTTAACACATAAATCCTGAAACTTGAAGTATGTCAAAAATTTAATATTTTCTATTTTTATTTGTATTTCTAAATGTATACTTTGAAAAACAGCAAAATTACCTATATACTAAACATTCTTTTTAACCTATCTATAAACTTTGAAAAGAATTTTTTGAAACTATTTTTTAAACCACTTGCCCATATACATATACTATAACCCTTGTGAAAACAACCTGAAGTTACTACCTATATATCACCAATGGTCATTTAATCCTGGCTTAAACAAAGCCCCCAGTTGTATTATCCATCTTTCTTCTTTTTCAATATTTATTTTTGTCTTCTGAAATCACTGATATTAGGTATGTCAACCTTATCTAAACCCATAAAAATAAAATGTGCTGTAGTATGTGATAACTTGTGTTTATATAAAGCACTCCTTGTGCGTTCACATTTTATATCACTAATATGTAGGGCAATTCTCTGTTTAAATAAGCAGGAAGTCTGCCCTACATAAAAGGCTCCACATTGACACACTGCCATGTATACTAACCAGGTATTATTACAAGTGATGAAGTGGCGTATGTCAAAAACTCTTTTAGTGTTAACAGAAGTAAAGGACTTGGTTTTGGCCATGACTTTACAGTATTTGCAATGACCACACAAAGTACTACCCCCCAGTGAAACACCAGTGTCTTTGTTCATACCTCCTTTCTTAAAGGCAGAAAAATGTTGGCCTAGATTTTTCCTCTTCTATATGCATAATGGCAGACTCTGTCCACATGCCTACTAAAGCCATCTGATGTTAGGATGTGCCAATGTTGAGCCAATATGTTACGTAAAGTGAAAGTATTGGTACCATATGTGGTTATTAACCTAACATATTGGCCCTATCTACCAATAATTGAGTCCTATCTACATTGGACGCCTCATTATAGGCCTGTTGAATCTGTCTATTGCCATATCCTCTCCCTGTAGAATCTTGTTTAAGATCTACTGTTTTCTCTTTGGTATCCTGCTTTCCCATGAACAGATTTTCTTTGTCTTGGTATCCCAGCTTCATGAACAGATTTTCCTAACTAGAATTGGGACTTAGGTATGTTTTGGATAGTGTGGGGTGGATGGCAACTATTAGCATAGAGAAATCCATGTATAGGTCAGTATGTATTCTGCCTAATACATCCTTATTAACTTTTACATCCAAAAATTCCACTCATACTTGTGTATTCCTCCAATAAATTTGATGTCATACCTGTTGTTATTAATATATTGTAAAATAGTTGCCACTTCTCTTCATTACCACCCCACACTACCCAACAGTCGTCCAAAAGCCACATTATTAATGAATCCTTAAAACTTCCTGTATGTACCATTCCTGGTTAAAGGTAAATGTGTTGTGTTCCAAAACCAACCTTAATATCTTGATAAGAAATTCTGCTCTTGTGTGGAAAAATATCCTGATTGTGACATCCCAATAATGTAGCCTCAATACCACCCTAAATGTGGTATAGAAGTATACAACGACTGTACATCCAATGTACCCCATATATTTCTCTGGCAAGATCCATATCATCAATCAATGCCAAAAATTGCTGTGTATCTCTTATTCTGGCTGTAACATATGGCAATAATTTCTTTAACTTGTACTCTAAGTACTCTGAAAGGGGTTCAGTTAATGATCCCTTCCTGCCACTATAGGGGGCCCTGAGGATTGATGTTTTTTTTTGCACTGGGGGAAACCATATAGAGTATTGTGTATTAGGGTCTCTCACTGTCAATTTTGCCTCAATGTAAATAATCTAATATGATGAAATGAAAATGACTCCTAGAAATCCATCAATTATTGTCTTATGTTCTTTCCCAAATATATATATTTATTTATTTATTTATTTGGAAAGAAGTTTAGATTAATACCTGATGAGATAAAGAAGCAAAGAATTATATAAACAGAATAGCAAACTGCATAGTGACAACAGCCCTGACTTTAAAAGAAAGAAACAGAAAATGACCTGTTGTTGCAACCAACAACTGAAATATTTCTGTATGACTGCCTTATGGCACAAGAAAAATAAAAATGATCCATATGCTGAAGTTATCAAAAAGTATGAAAGATGCAAATATAAAATTACACTTCATGCCAATAATTACTATTTACTAAAAAGGTTAAAATGATTAATTCAGAAAGCAATACAGAAAATGAGAATACTCTGATGAAGTTCTTTGTATATGGACGAAAGAGCATAGTAGTGAGTACGGACAGTGTGTACGTTATTTATATTTAGTAGGGTGTGCAACATTCATATTAAAGTTAAATTTGTGGAACCAACCTCCTTTTGTGAATACAGAAAATGTGTACAGAGATTTCTTTTTTTTTTTTTTTTACATATGAATGTGCTAGATTTCCAGTTGTGTAACCTGTAACATCAGCAAGATTTGTAATTCTTGTTTTAAATAAGATTTTATTGATGTTTGGCATACCAGCTTCTCTTAAATCTGATATTTTCTACAATGTTCAGTGTTGTCCATTTTGTGATAATGAAGGAATACATTACAGAAGAATGACTTAAACGTTTACGGGATAATATACAAAAATTATAAGGACTGCCAATGTTAAAAAGAGTGCCGTGAACACAGCAGATATTTATCAGGTTGAAAGGATACAGCTATAGAATACATTCCACAACAGAAGCAGCATCTGAAATCCTAATACGAATAACTTGATGATTTATGGATTTACACTTAGTGCAGTACTTAATAATATAGTAAAAAATTATCTAAAACTAACTTTGCCAAGGAGTGAATTTTGCCTAGAAGGTCCCAAAAGAAATGTAAAGACACTTTCTCATTTAAAAGCATATTTTCTCTCCTATGATGTAACCTGAATTTTTCTTCTTTACAGTGGATTTGAAGTATTTGACAAAAGACATCTGTATATAAATTTTAAAATGCTTATCCGTAGCAACTGTTTTAAACATCCCTCTTTAATTTAAGTTGTTTTAAGAAGACCTGAGGGTACGTTTGCAGAATTAAAGAGGTAAAACTTCAAATAATACTTACAGCAAACAAAATGCTGCTGCTATTAAAAGTACCATTGATGCCTTTGAGCTAACTAAAAATCCCACAACTATGTAATTCAGTGATGTGTAGGTTTGATCAATGCTTTGCGAAGGGGTAGCCCATGGTCAAGTTAAAAATGCAGATACTTCAGAAGCTCTTCAAGTTATAGCTGTCTTGAAGTCTGCTTTCTCTCTACAGCATCATTGTCATAGTGCAAATGGTTTAAGGAGGTGTGCATTGTTGACTGATGTGGTGGGCCTGAAAGTATAATGCATACAGTCTACCTCTGCTATTATTCACACAGCTGTAGATATTTAATATTCAGCTTCCAGTCAGATGTTATTGGAAAATGTTCTCAAGGACAGTTTAGAACTTATTTTGAAAATAGCTTAGAGTTTTTGTCACTTTGACTTTTCATGTGGAGTTGATGAGCTATGTAGCTCTGTGGTAGAGCATGTTAATTAAACAATTCTCAATTAAAGAAGACATAGATTTAGACATATTATTCAGTAGGTGCAAAGGCATGCCTGTTGAAATTACATTCTTGCATGCTACACAGACATGTTAGTTTATATTTTCTAAGTTTGCCTGTGGAATAAAATTCTCTCTTAATGGATACTTATTAACATTTTCTTTTTACTACTGTAATTTAAATCTCTCAGACTAAAAAATGCTTTTTTATAAACCTATCCATAAACTGCATTTTTGAATCTCTTACTGATATTAAAATGCAGTTTAGATTTCTCTTTTAACAATTACATTGATTATATATGACTGCTTTTGCTATTTCTGTTATTAAATGTATGTTTCTGCATATGAACTTGTTTGAGACTTAAGATCACTGTATTCACCTGGTTTCATAGGTTCATAGGTGTATTCTAGGCTAAAAAACACTGGAGCCCTAATAAGCTTAGCCATGCTGATTTGCACTGGGTGTGACAAGGGCGAACAGGATTAGGAATAAGTATATTAGAGGGTCAGCCCAGGTTGGAAGGTTTGGAGATAAAGCCAGAGAGGCATGATTACATTGATTTGGACATGTGCTGAGGAGGGATGCTGAGTATATTGGGAAAAAGATGCTAAGGATGAAGCTACCAGGCAACAGGAAAAGAGGAAGGCCTAAGATAAGGTTTATGGATGCGGTGAGAGAGGACATGCAGATGGTTGGTGTGGCAGAGTAAGATGCAGAGGACAGGAAGAAATGGAAACAGGTGATCTGCTGTGGCGACCCCTAATGGGAACAGCCGAAAGAAGATGCTGATGCTACCCAAATGTGACCCACAAATTTGATTTTTATAGGTGGTGATTTACTAACTGCCTCTGCCCATCAGAGACATAGGAGCCAGACCAGGAGTGAATCTCCAATTACCAATCCATTGGTCCAAGTTGCACTTAGTTATGGATAGGGAAGAACTCTGCTTCACATGGATGGGGATTCTCTGAGAAACATATCTGTCTCTCCAAAATGCCCTGTTTATGTTGCAATCAAAATTTATGACTTTTAAACTAGTAGTTCTGATGCTGTTTGTTTTGCAGATGTGCAAAAGGTTAATCAAAATGGGGCCCAGGGCTGCCTTGTATGCCAGGCAGAGATCACCCCTCAGAAGTCTGTATGATACTGACTAAAGAGACAGGGCTTTGAGGCGATTGGTGTAGGACATTGTATTTACTCCCTGCATTCTTTTTGTAAGGAACCTTTATGAATGGTCAATTTGCTGTATGTTTCTGGTCACATACTTACCAAGGGAGCATTATACTCTATGATGTTTCTGAGTGCAGAGTACAGTGGTATGATGACCTCTCTGGACCTAGATGCCATGCTCTTGCTTATAAGTTGAGCAACACAGAAGGATTTTCATACTACCTTGGACATGTTTATTGAAGCATAGGTTACTATCATATGAGTTCCCAGATCCCTGATTAATGAATCAACTTTTAGAGGTGATTTATTGATGATATAGTTACCTAGGGTAGCAGACTTTCCAAAAGGTACTATAATACATTTCTTGGTATTGAGTTTTAAGCCATGGCTTTGACACCAAGCGTTTGTCTGTATTAGACAGCTATTTTAATGTACAACTATGTTCAGATGCAGTGACACTTTTGTCCTTCAGATACCTATAGAATAGTAAAAGTGGCTGTCCTCTCTCCTTCTCAAGAAACAGATAAAATTATATTCTTGAGCCCTCGATCTTTCTACTCCCACAGACTGATACCAGAAATTCTTCCTAAATTCAGTGTATTAATACAATGCAACTCAGATGCTCACAGATTTCCAAAACTGCTTTTAAGTTAAACATATGTGACAGTGGTTGCAGTTGTGAATAAAGTATTATTAACGCATAATACTGTCACATTTAGCACTCAGAGTTACTTAAATTACCAAGCACATAATCCAGCTAAAGTAGGTAAGTTACTGGGTACTCTGTGTGGCAAATTAGCGAAAGAGTACTGTATGTTGATTTGGGTTGCTGGTCACCTGTGGGGGCACTGTTTTTGTTTTTTTTTAGTTTTTTGGTGAATTAATACAGTTACCATCATATTGTAATGGGAATTTCACTTCTCGTCCAATCATACTAGTTTATAAGATTAGAGCAACTGTAACAATATGGTTTTGTTTTAAAAACTAGCACAGTAAACAAATCTTGTGGCACTAGAAGAGAACAATTAAATATATAAAAGTACTGAATTGATTGCACCTGAGCCTAGTACAAAGGAACTGAGCAATAAACTGAAAACGCGCAAACAAGTTTTACTAGAAGAATGATAATCCTGTTTGAAATCCACCATGACACCATCTTAAAACAGTTGAGGCTCTTTTGTTTATGCTGCAAATTATTAAGAGGTAATCTAATTCTGATCTAGAAAGACCTGAGGGTAACATTTCCATTTAAACATATAAGGTTTAAAATGTACAACATGGAAAGAATGTGATTAGAAAGGACTGCAGACTAAAAGTAAACTGTTTGAAGACATCTTATTGAAGACATGGTTTCATTTATGGATAACAAAGAAAGTAGTAACTCATCGCTTTATATATCTCTCTGTATGTGTGTGTGTGTGTGTGTGTGTGTGTGTGTGTGTGTGTGTGTGTGTGTGTGTGTGTGTGTGTGTATGTATATGTATATGTATAAGATAAGCACCCAAGGTGAGATGTTTATTGTAATTCTGGATAAATTCATAGCAGACAGGGATTATAGCATGTCAAGAGAGGGTAAATGTCAAGCTTTTTGAGGGTTTCTTAGCCTGATGCTACATTATATAAAGAGAAACAGTGACTTGTACAATATACTTACCAAACTAAAACTCAAAGTGGTTAGTAGCAGGGGAAGTAACCATCCTTAGCAAGTCATATCGTCATTGGCTGCTATCTGCAAGGATTGGGTTGGTTGACTAAAGGTAGGAATGGCCATGTAGCTTAAGGAGGGAGGGGATCTGGGCTAGGTGGCTCTTACTAGAAACAAACCACCTATGAGGCCCACAATTTTACTAAGTCTTCATTAATGTCCAGACAAACTGTCTGAGTGGTATGTAGTAGGCTTGAGAGAAGTGTCCTATGAACCAGAGGGGTACAGATTTTACAGGAAACCAAGGTAGTTGACAAATGATAACATCAGTATGTGGTGGTGGCCAGAAGAGTTCTTCCTCCAATTATCTGTGTTTCCCAGATGAGGAACTATGCTTGCTAACCACTTTCATGACATTGATGGGTTTTTAGCACATCAGGTTTGATTGACCTTCTAGGTATGGCACTGTTCAAACAAGAGACTATAGCAGAATATTTAGATTTCATTAGTGGATGTTTCATATTTTAATGAATTATTTGTGTTGCTATATTGTGTGGAGCTATGTATACACTAACACAAGGTTTGTTGAAGCAACAGTAGTAAAACAAAATAAGAAATTGTAACACAGCCAATGCGGTGGTGCTGCAGTAGCGTTGTCGCCTCACAGTAAGAAGTTGCCCCGTTCAATTCTCAGTTAGAGCGTCTTCTGTGTGGCGACATGTGTGAATGGACGTTCCTTCATTGAAGGTTGTGCGTCAGGCCTGGCAAGTTGGCACATAAAAATCTACTGCCAATCATTAGCGGACCGGAGTTCGGCTGTGGTGACCCCTAACCGGGAAAAGCCGAAAGACACAACAACAACAACAACACAGCCAATGCAGAGTAACTTTAAGCACCTCCTGGAATTTATATCATAAACAAATGTAGGTAGACAACACAGCCAATGAATTTACTATAGCAAGCTGAATGGTAATGATTCTAATGGAAGTGAAATGACCATGAGAAAAATGGAAAAAATAAATAGACAAATGGACCCAAATATTTAGTAAACAGAACACAACTATGGCTACAAGCTCCTGCTGAGAATATGAACATTCAGTCCAGCATTAACAGATTTATCTTATAAAGCATGCAAACAGTTTTGATGATATTGTTTAGTAGATATGACCACTGTGATGATCTTGTACTGATACTGTAAACATCGTTTTTAATGTGTGTGTTTGAAAGCAGGCAGAACCACTGTCCCTGCCTAACATCAGTGAACAAGGAGACTAGACAGTTGTAGTTACACTGACCAACTTTGCAGTGGTTTTATATGACAAGCAGCTAGTCCAGGAAGAGAACAACTGTACACTTCAATGAAATATGTATGAAAAATGCAAACATCAATAAGGCAGTGGAATAGGATCAAATACTAATTCCAAATCAGCATCAGTTTCAAGGTTGGATAGAAGTGAAGAGACTTAAATGAGGTAATCTGCAGCAACTGTACTGACTTTGCAACAATGTATAGGAGGGATAGGAAACATAGTAATAAAATGTAACAAATTACAAGTGAAAGACACATATATCTATTGTTTCCAATAATTCAACTACTAAGTCTTGCTTTATAGGATCATAGGAGGTTACTAAGCTATTGGCCGTGAGGCCCTTATAAGCCTAGCCAAGAGTTTAGCCCATGTTTAGACAAGACACAGGTGGAATCCCAGGAGTGTATTTTCCCATCCAGTTATCCAGGTTGTGCTTAAAAAGGGGTAATGAGGTACTCTGCTTGATGTGGACAGGGAGTCTATTCCATAGATGGGGTAGTCTCTGGGACACAAATCTGTCCCACCAACAAGTCCTATTGATATTACAGACCAGGCTGAAGTCGCGTGTACAGGTTGCTCGAGTGGAGCTTGACTTGCAGATATGCAGCAGTCCCATCAAGGCGGGGTCTGAGATTGCTTTGTATGCCAGACAGAGGTCACCTGTGAGGAGTTTGTATGAAACTGAGTAGAGGGACAGGGCTTTTAGCCTATCTGTGTAGAGTAGGTGTTTGAGGTCCTGGATTCTCCTGATGAAGAACCTCTGTGGTCTCTCCAGCTGCTGCAAGTGGTTTGTGAGGTACATGCCGAAGGGGGCACTGTACTCAATAATTGGCCTTATAAGGGAAGAATACAGGCATCCTACGACCTCTTTGTCCGTGGATGAGATACCCTTACTTATGAGGTAGCACATGTAGAAAGCTTTCCGTACAACGGAAGCAACATGGTGATTAAAAGTCAGGTTGCTATCAACCTGGGTGCCCAAATCCTCTCACTACTGATTCTGTACTTAGGACATTGTTATTAATGTAATAATATGTGGGGACGTCACTCTCCCCAAAGGGGATGATGATGCAATTTTTAGCAATCAGTCTGAGGCCATGTTTCTGGCACCAGTCATTTGTTTGGGTGAGACTCTCTTGGAGGACGTCCGCATCACTTGGGGAATTGATGACTGCACCCAGCTTGCAAACTTGGTCAGCCATAGCCCACTGGTTTTGGCCTGCACCTCAGAGAAGTATAGCCCGAATAACAGAGGCCCCAAGACAGGGACCCTGGGGTACACTGCTCATTACAGGTCTACTGCTTGAGGTGGCTTCCCCTATTTTGATTAGGTGGGTTCTATCAGTGAGCCAGTTTGCTACCCATCTGGTAACATATGGATTGATACCTAGTTGAGAGAGTTTATCTATTATACCTGAGTGGGGAATAGTATTGAAGGCCTTGGCCAGGTCAAGGTATGTGGTGTGGCCTGTTTTCCCCTCATCTATGGCCTTGGTGACTGTCTCAAAGAAGTCAACCAAATTTAACAGGCATAACCTCCCCTTGACAAAACTAAACTATGTGGGATCAAGTGTCTGGAGGTTGCCAATGTCCCTGTTAATGAGGTCTATGATAAGTCTTGCAGATCAGGCTAGTTAAGCTGATGGGTCTATAACTTCCTGGATCTGTAGATGCTCCACCTTTGTGTAAAGAGATAACAGTGGCTGTCCTCCACTTGGCTGGGACAAAGCCGGTACTCAGGCTTTGGTTGAATAAGGTGCCTAATGGTGCTCCATGTTCATGCCCGAGTTCATGTAGGATGCAGCCTGGGATGTTATCGGGTCCCATGGAGCCTGTATTTTTTGCCTTTGAGAGGGCAGTGATGACCTGTTCCTTAGAGATAAGGGGTGGGGGGCAGGTACTGGGGATGTCTTGATTTACTGATGGGGGACAGTGGGGAGAAGGTTTCACTGAATCTGTCAGCCAGTAGATTAGCTACATCTACAGCAGTTGTGTATGTGGTGTCCTTGACCACCAGTTCTGAACAGATCTGGGTGCTTCCTTTGAGATTGCAGACATATGTGAAGAAGGCCTTATGATTGTCTCTAGTAGATGTGGCCAATTTGGACACGAAGTTGGCTTTAGAGGATTTCACTAGTGTTCTTATTTGCTTGTTCAGGCTAAAGAGAGATTGCTTTCAATTGGGCACCTGCTCCTTCTTGGTCCTGGACAGCAATCTTTTCCTTTTTTATATAGTTTATTTATTGCAGATATCCACCAGGTTTACTCTTCCTTGCGGAGGATGATTTTTTCCTGTCAGGTATTCCGGATTCCATGCATCTATATAAATGCTCGTATAGTACTTTGGTGTAGATTTGGACAAGAGTCAAGAGTCTTCCCATTGTTTAGCCAAAATTTTTTTTCCACAGTTTTCAAAATGTTGCACAATGAAAGTTTCATTGCCCATCAACCATCGTTCCTGGATGTTTATAATATCTTGACATAAATTTTTGTCTCCAAAATTGTTGGTTATACCTACTATATTCATACCTTCCAACTGTCGAACGTTTCATAGAATGTTCAGATTTTTGCCTCATATTTTTAGTCTGTTCCTCATAAAATTTGTGATTTTCTGGTAAACCACTGAGGACTGAAGTCACAAAATAATGGCATACATTTGAGTTTAAGACTTCATATCCTTCAGAAAATGCATGCTAATACATAATATATCACTTTCACTAGTTTTTATTCACAATAGTTTTTATTCACAACAGACTCTTACTATCACTGAGTATTTTTGAAACTGTCCCCAATATGAATATTATGAATATAGGTTCACGACATCTATTATATCAAGTATAGGTTCAGATAGATTAATAGCTCTATATATAAATATCTGCTAATGATTAGTTAAATTTCAGTCATGATCTCTCGATTAGTATTTATGCTATATAATGTTTATATATTAATTTTCCCATAGATTATGTATATGGGCATATATATTTTTAAAGTTGGTCTTACCCATAGGTAACAGATATTATTTATTAGTCACTTGATGATTTAGTAGTTCTTGTAGATTCTTTATCGCTAAATATGTATAGTGATATTTTATATATGTATATTTTTTATATTTTTATACACACAGGTATTTAAATATCTTATGTATTTTGTGATGTGAAGTGATATATTATATTTGCTACAATGAGTACGAAAAGAACTGAGAACGGAAATGGAGATTACAATATATTATGTTCTCAGAAGTATTATTAGGGATGTATCTTTTTAAATGGATGTATTGTGTTGGCGCCAAAAACAGTTTAAAACAGCTTTGCTAATTATTTCACTGATTCTGATGAAGTCCACATGTCTGGTGGATGAAAGCGCTTGATCCGTTTTTTTTATCTGATTTTTTTCAGAACCTGTTGATTTTGTACTTGTCTGTTACGTTGAGTGTTCCACATTAAATCAGGGCGTATCATTGCTTTGTGGAGTGTGCTTCTTCCTTCTGGACTTGCATAGTGTTCATGATTCTTTTTCTTTCAGTCAACTTTTTATTCCCATCTAAACTTTACATCCTGTTCATTCAGTCTTTAAGCTCAGGTATAAATTTTTTTTACAAACCATTTTCCTTTGCCTTCAAGCTTTTTCTGTGATGTAACCTGTTCACAATCATGATTACATTTTTTTTGATTTCCAATTCCTACTTTCCAATACAAGTTAAAATAATTTCTGTCGCAGACACAAAACTGGATGGATCTGCTGCATACAAACATGCTTTCCAGCTTGATATCCGTAACAACCTGAGCCCCAGCAATTCTCATTCCTCTTTGTATCAGTTGCTTTAACATCATTTTCCCTTCACTGTTTAGTTTCAGAATTATTATTGCTTCTATTCCTGTCTCTTCTGTTACCTTTAAATTTCTTTCCCCTCATTAACATGGTCCTTTTGTATAATATTCAGGTGAGTATTTTTTTCTTTTTTACCTCTTGTTTGTATTTCCATTTTTCTATTTTGTCTCTCCACTCTGTTGTTTCTATGGAATTTCTATTTCTAACTTTCTTTTTCCAACCCCTGTGTGTGTCCTCCCTTAATTACTTGCCCTTCCCTTACACATTTTTCCACTGTTGTATTATCTTGATTATAACTTGCCTAAACATCCTCTCTTTTTTTCATTTTTTTCAGTTGTTTTAATCACTCTAATAGTTTTGCAAAATAACACCTCACATTCTCCATTGTTCTATTGTTGATGATTAACTGCTCATGTATTAACTTATGGGCTATAGTTATATTCCCTAAATATTTAGCTAATGTTATTGAGAGTATACTACCTTTCACAAGTTCTTATATTTGTTTTTTAGCCAGGTTTGTGGGAGTTCCTACTTTCCTCATCAAGTGGTGAAGAGATCATCCTTATCCAATTGCCTTTGAAGTACATTTCTGTAATGCAGTAGCCCCATCTGCTATTATGCTGGGATAATTTACATTGTCCTTATGTGTCATTACAAGCTGTAATGATTCCATTCCTTTTTTATCTAGATCATTTCTTCCTGCTATATCATTGCTTTTTTCCCCAAATGTTACTCTCCCGATTCATTTTCTTTTCATCTTTGTCTTGTGTCCCCCTACATCACTACATCCCTGAAACTTTGTGTTTTAAACCATTCATCAATTTGTACCTTTATCTTCTCTTTTGCTTTTACAACACTCATTTATGCACTCAAGCTCCTTTTTGTTTCCATAATCCCTACTATCCTAATTTTTACGTTTCCCTTTCAAGTTATAGTTGAAATTCTCTGCATGTTTTTATCTTCTTTCTCCAATAATGTTGCCCTTGTTTTAACAAAGGTCATGATGAAACCCTGTGGAAAGACTTTCAAATATCAGCTGTGCTAATTTGTTTTTGTACTAGTTAGCAACTCATCCAAACAGTTCTTGTTTTTCCAGTACATAAGTAAACAATTGTACAAACAAGACACATAACTGAAAATGTTAAAACAATCGTCACGCAAACAAAACAAGTACTGATGTGTTAAAAACTATAATTAACTGTTGTGATAATCAGAACACATAACTATAATTAATCATTGTCATGATAAAGCTCTTAAAAATATCTTAAAAAGGTTAAATTGCAAAGATGTTACAAGGTCTTATTTTAAGGAGAATTCACGGGGTAAAAAATTACATTCCCCCAGCCAACACTACAATATAGTTAATAAAGTGAGTTTGCCAGTTAATGAATTCTGACATTGCCAGTTCTTGTTCTTGCTTCTTTTGTATCTTCACATTTTTTTTAAGTTTTATGTGGCAGTCGGGTGGTGCAGTGGTAGAGTTGTTGCCTCACAGCAAGAGGTTCTCCCGTTCGATTCTCGGCTGGAGCACCTTCTGTGTGGAGTCTGCATGTCCTCCCCATGGTCGAGTGGCATTCAAAAGACATGCGTGAATGGGCATGCCTTCGTTGAAGGTTGGGCATCGGGCTGGCACCTTGGAACCATAAAAATCTACTACCAATCATAAGCAGACCACAGTTCCGCTGTGGCGACCCCTAACTGGGAAAAGCCGAAAGAAGAACAACAACATGAGGCAGTCGGGTATCTTCATGGCTCTTAGTCATACATTTCCTGCTGTTCCCTAAATATCAGTGGTTTAGGTCAAATACTCTGAAATATCCAGATGAACAGTAAAGCAGTAATGCACCACAGTGTAATTCTTAGATGCTCATATCTTGTCGCACAATTACATAGGTCCAATCAAAATTAGGTCTGTACTTTAGATGTACATGAGATACAGAATCTTCCCACTGAACATTATTATTATCATAGTATATAAATTTCTTTCCCGTGTCTTCCTCGATTGTCCTGGACTTGGAGAGCACATTTTGCACTGACACTCACCAGGCTTGTCACTAAGATCCCTCCACTTAGAGCTACTCCCTTACAGAATGGTCTCCTATTGACCTCACTGCTAGAATACACATACAGTTAAATCCACTATTTCTTACTTACATAAAAGAGGAGAGTATTAGGTCATCAATGCATCCTGATCTTTTTGCTGTCTATAAAGCAATAGTATACAAATCTGTTGGAATCAGTTAAAAAACCTCTTGAAACCAGGTAAAAAAATGAACAATTTTTTTTTCTTGTTAATTGTCACTAGTGACTTTCCAGCAGTGAAATGCATGAGCCTTCTATGTAATTCATTTGTGAAATTCTTCCATGTTCTGATTATACCAGAAGACAGGCAGAACTGGGAAATAGGAAATCCAAAACTTAAGGTTTATTTCACTCAGATGAAAAAAACTCCATGAATTCTTCCATGGCAGCCACAAATCACAAAGGCAGTTGTCATTCCACCTGTGATATTTTATTTGGAATGACACCTACCTACTTCACTGAAAAAAAAATCACAGTGAAATTTACTTAACAATTCCACACAGACTTGCAGCATGTGCTTTATAAATATCTACAGCTCTGAATCTTCAGTCTACAAAGGAAAAAGGGAAACAGAGCCACTTACTTCAACAGTTCCGGTCAAACTTACCTATCAATTTACTCAAACTTGTGACATCTGCCTAGCCATGAGTTTTCAAAAACTGAGAGACTATCTCATGTTACTTGCATGACTATATAAATGGATTTTCTATACACTAATCTATGAATCTAAAATTATTGTAAATTAAAATAACTAAATTCGTGGTCAATAAAATCTTTTTTTAGACTTTGTTTTTTGTTTGGAGTTACACACTACTTACTATGTAATAGAATAGGTATGGATAGGCTAGGAGTACTGCAACTCTTTTCATTTTGCATGGAACAGAAGGCACAAAGTAGAGATATGTATAAATTAGCAGAGAGTTTCTAAATAATACAATATTAGATCTATGATGACTTAATTTCTATGAGACACAACAGGAGATGGATATAAATTATGTCTTCTAAATTAATTTCTGTAGAGGATGGAACAATGTTTGTTGTTTTAGTATTTAACTTGCATTACCTTTTATCTTGCATGGGATGAGCAGTTTGTTCACATGGAAACTGAACTAAAGCTGATTGTATTACTAGTCACAGCTTTGCAATACATTATGCTACCCCTAGCTCAGAAAAAAAAGACACAAAGAGTCTATAAACAGCTCAGCATCAACTGCAAACAGTAGATTAGAAGGCACATTTTACAAGACAGGTGCTAAACATTGTGCAAAATACCTTTAACTGGCTAGTCTGTTTTTCACATTTATTTAGCATTTTAAATTTGATATTGGATAGCTTTCATTTGCCTAACCTGGGGCTGGTGGAGATATGCAGGGACATACATGTATAAGTACATGGTGTATGCTATGAATGATCCATGTAGTATATCTCTTTTAATGGCATATTAAAAATGTTATGTAACAATGGAAATATGATTACTATATTTCATTTATAAAGCTGGGGACACAAGGTAATATTTGAACTACTGGGACGAGAGTATATCACAGAACATTGGGAAAGCCAACTTAATAGGTTAAACTTATTCAGAAAGAAGAAAATTTTCAGCAAAAAATAGAAATAATTTATTCCAGTAATCTGATGCCATAATCTGTAGCAGAATTACAATCCTACCACAGATTGCCATAATCTTTTGTAGGACTGCAGTAGTGGCAGCATTATGAATTCTGCGCCAGGATTTGTGCTTCAAAACTTTTTATAGCTGTTAGCCATTTATAGAGCTGGGGACACAAGGTAATATTTGAACTACTGGGAAGAGAGTATATCACAGAACATTGGGAAAGCCAACTTAATAGGTTAAACTTATTCAGAAAGAAGAAAATTTTCAGCAAAAAATAGAAATAATTTATCCCAGTAATCTGATGCCATAATCTGTAGTAGAATTACAATCCTACCACAGATTGCCATAATCTTTCGTAGGACTGCAGTAGTGGCAGCATTATGAATTCTGCGCCAGGATTTGTGCTTCAGAACTTTTTATAGCTGTATGTACTTGCTGAAAAGTTGCATTGCAGTGCCTTTCTCTTTACTTTGCTATTGCTTTTCCCCTGTTCTTTGAGTTTGCCCCCTACTGAGGTATTAAGATAAACGTTTCTGAAATTCTAATCACAGGACTAGAGCTCCAGTTTGAATTTTTCCCTGTCACTACTACCCTTCACTTGCTGTGGCTTTAAAAGGATGTGTCTCTGGTTTCAATCTCTTAATGATAATCTAGTTTCCAAAGTCCCTCCTTTCCTTCTTTTATAGCTATTGTCTAACATATTTAAGTACTTTCCCACCCATTGTTCCATATATCCATTATATTAAGTGCCCACTCAACAAACCAGTATTATACTTGAGTAGACCTCCCTTACTACAAATTGTTCCCTGACCATTTTCCAAGGGCTCCCATTTACTTGGCACCCTATCATAGTCAGAGGATCCTGAGTTAATCCTGCTCCATCCTTGGCATATAAGCAATTTATTTTATTGTTTTAAACATCAGTTAACTGTTACAGTGTTACTGTTTTATTTTTGCATTATTTGTTGATTTTACCTTTAAATCGTCCTAAGGGTCCCTAATACTTGGATTTGCCATGTCAAGGTAGTTTACGTTTTGTTATACCTTTATACTCACAAGCAATCTTTCTTGCTGTTATTACAAAAATAAGTTATCAGTGCCCTGTGCAGACTCAAATGCCCAGAAAGTAAATTTTATCTGTAAAACTTCCCTTAGAATGGAAACCAGTAACTTTGTGTGGCTAAAACAGAGCCATTGTGTAGAGA
This sequence comes from Protopterus annectens, assembly GCF_019279795.1. Classification (NCBI taxonomy): domain Eukaryota; kingdom Metazoa; phylum Chordata; order Ceratodontiformes; family Protopteridae; genus Protopterus; species Protopterus annectens. Next base: position 859,906,549 of record NC_056747.1, on the reverse strand, counting down.
CAAGCTTAGAGAGACTAGTTTGCAATTAAACAGCACCACTATCAAATCTTAGCACAATCTAACATAGTGCAGTACCAAACCCCAGAGACCACCTAAAGAGACCTATGTCCATTAACTACAGTAGCCCACTCAAATACTGGTCCGGACAACATTGATATGTGATTTCCAAATCTCTCCATAGCCAGCTTGGTAGAGATGAACATCCTGAGACAATGTCTCATGTTCACAGACAACCATTTAATCCTTAAAAAAGCAAAACACAGTATGCGAGAGATATACATACACAATTTCACCAGAGGCAAAAAATCTTGCATAAAAACAAGGTAGTCAAGAACAAACACTGCATCCACCACACAATGTTCACCACACACATAGACCAGTCTATGCTTAGACACTAAAAAGCAAACTTCCCAAACCTAAATGACCTCCTAAGCCTATAAATGGTAATGCTTATCTTCAGCAATCTCTAAAGTACTCACCAAAAGCAACACCAAACACTACACATACTCCTACACCCAGTGAAGCCCCAACAGCAAAGCCCATAAGGCAAGCAAACACATTAACCAGGACTCTTCTCATAGGGACTCCATTGTATGACACACTGATGCACCATACAACAGACTAATCAAGAGAACATAACAGTTAGGTGCTTATTCACAATCATGATCCACCAAGTTACACACACACTCAAGTCACTACACCACAGGTACCAGTATGATTCTATTAATGTCCATGTGGGCATTAATGACCTGAGATGTACTTCCCTGGACTATAAGAAGAGAGTCATTATTGATCTCTCTGAATATTTGTCTCAGGCAGGTATGTGCCTTGCATTGAGCAGCATTCTACCTTCACCAAGGATGATGCCACTGTATGAACAAAAGATGACTGAATACGACAATTTGCTTAGTTTCTGGTGTCTTTCCAGGGGGATTCAATATTTGTCAGCAAGGGAGGACATGGTTAACAGACCAAGTTGCTTTGCAAAGGATGGTCTATGTCTGTCTCCCCTAGGCTTCCAAATATTAGCTAAAACTTTATCCCACCACTAAGAGCCTTTTTTAGGCAATGCCAAATTGACAAACCTACTAACATAGCAATTAAAACCCAAAGAAACCTAAAGGTTTTACTGCTCAATGCTAGGAGCCTAAACAAGAAACTCCACAATTATATCCTCTCTTCACCCTGGACACTATAGACATCTGTGCCATTACCTAGACATGGTTTAAATATGCATAAAGTACTCTGGCAGGACAAGACTTCAGTGGCTTCCATACATTTAGACTATCAGTTGCACAGACAGGGATAAAAAGTAGAAGAGTCTCAATCAATATTAGCAACAAGCATATCGCTACCTTGGTTAAATAGGACAATGTCCTGTAATATATCTACATGCAAATCACCACAGAAAAAAATCCCATACCATATCCTAGCCAGCTATAGATCACCCTCTATGCCCCTAGAATCCCATAGCTTATACCTAGACCTACTAGAGACACTCACCATTAAACCAAACACCCTATTCATGGAAAACTTCAACTACCCCTCTATAGACTAGGAAACATACACTGCCTCATACTTGCAGTCACAATGATTATAATATTAACATAAATACCCTTGACCAAATAGTGTGCACACCCACCAGAGGTTCAAACATACTGGGCCTCGTACTCACAAATATGGGAGAGTGCTGCACCCCTCACCCCAGTGTCATGAAGTCACTGGTAAGGTCAGTCCACAAGGCTGTCTCGTTTGAAATTAAAATAAACTCAGTAATCCCAGAAAACCCTGCAACAATTAGGCAGTACTCCAAAGCAAACTACACCTCATTAAGCAATAGTTTATCAAATTTAATGCACCTCTCAACCCAGAATTTACAAAAACCTATGTGGAATTGTTCACAGTAACCCTGTACAGCTATGTAAATGGCTGTATAGAGGCTGCTGTACCTACTAGAAGTAAGCCCAAAACAAACTCTAAAAACAAACCACACTGGTGGAATCCTAACCTAAGTAGGGCATAGTATATGTATATACTATAGTATAGTATGGGCCCCATGTCTTGATAGAGACAGGCAGACAGTAATGCCCAAACTGACATACCTGCCATAACCTCTAAAAACCTCCTGACTAATATAACCCCTCCTAATAAACACCGATAATACATAGGGAAACAACTGGATTGGATTGCACACCTAGGCTTATAAAGACCCTGTTGGCCATTAGCCTAGTATGTTACTATGAACCCATATCTGACTATCTATGCATTCATTTTTGTTTTACCTTCTTTTTATTTACAAAGCAACAACAGTATGCTATAAACACCTTTGTTTCTTGCATCCAACCAAAGTAACCTAAAATGTTTTGCATTTCTAAAGTCTTCTAAAGTTGTTTATAGCTGTATGTACTTGCTGAAAAGTTGCATTACAGTGCCTTTCTCTTTACTTTGCTATTGCTTTTCCCCTGTTCTTTGAGTTTGCCCCCTACTGAGGTATTAAGATAAACGTTTCTGAAATTCTAATCACAGGACTAGAGCTCCAGTTTGAATTTTTCCCTGTCACTACTACCCTTCACTTGCTGTGGCTTTAAAAGGATGTGTCTCTGGTTTCAATCTCTTAATGATAATCTAGTTTCCAAAGTCCCTCCTTTCCTTCTTTTATAGCTATTGTCTAACATATTTAAGTACTTTCCCACCCATTGTTTCCATATATCCATTATATTAAGTGCCCACTCAACAAACCAGTATTATACTTGAGTAGACCTCCCTTACTACAAATTGTTCCCTGACCATTTTCCAAGGGCTCCCATTTACTTGGCACCCTATCATAGTCAGAGGATCCTGAGTTAATCCTGCTCCATCCTTGGCATATAAGCAATTTATTTTATTGTTTTAAACATCAGTTAACTGTTACAGTGTTACTGTTTTATTTTTGCATTATTTGTTGATTTTACCTTTAAATCGTCCTAAGGGTCCCTAATACTTGGATTTTCCATGTCGAGGTAGTTTACGTTTTGTTATACCTTTATACTCACAAGCAATCTTTCTTGCTGTTATTACAAAAATAAGTTATCAGTGCCCTGTGCAGACTCAAATGCCCAGAAAGTAAATTTTATCTGTAAAACGTCCCTTAGAATGGAAACCAGTAACTTAGTGTGGCTAAAACAGAGCCATTGTGTAGAGACAAGCTTAGAGAGACTAGTTTGCAATTAAACAGCACCACTATCAAATCTTAGCACAATCTAACATAGTGCAGTACCAAACCCCAGAGACCACCTAAAGAGACCTATGTCCATTAACTACAGTAGCCCACTCAAATACTGGTCCGGACAACATTGATATGTGATTTCCAAATCTCTCCATAGCCAGCTTGGTAGATATGAACATCCTGAGACAATGTCTCATGTTCACAGGCAACCATTTAATCCTTAAAAAAGCAAAACACAGTATGCGCGAGATATACATACACAATTTCACCAGAGGCAAGAAATCTTGCATAAAAACAAGGTAGTCAAGAACAAACGCTGCATCCACCACACAATGTTCACCACACACATAGACCAACCTATGCTTAGACACTAAAAAGCAAACTTCCCAAACCTAAATGACCTCCTAAGCCTATAAATGGTAATGCTTATCTTCAGCAATCTCTAAAGTACTCACCAAAAGCAACACCAAATACTACACATACTCCTACACCCAGTGAAGCCCCAACAGCAAAACCTATAAGGCAAGCAAGCACATTAACCAGGACTCTTGTCATAGGGACTCCATTGTATGACACACTGATGCACCATACAACAGACTAATCAAGAGAACATAACAGTTAGGTGCTTATTCGCAATCAGGATCCACCAAGTTACACACACACTCAAGTCACTACACCACAGGTACCAGTATGATTCTATCAATATCCATGTGGGCATTAATGACCTGAGATGTACTTCCCTGGACTATAAGAAGAGAGTCATTATTGATTTCTCTGAATATTTGTCTCAGGCAGGTATGTGCCTTGCATTGAGCAGCATTCTACCTTCACCAAGGATGATGCCACTGTATGAACAAAAGATGACTGAATACGACAATTTGCTTAGTTTCTGGTGTCTTTCCAGGGGGATTCAATATTTGTCAGCAAGGGAGGACATGGTTAACAGACCAAGTTGCTTTGCAAAGGATGGTCTATGTCTGTCTCCCCTAGGCTTCCAAATATTAGCTAAAACTTTATCCCACCACTAAGAGCCTTTTTTAGGCAATGCCAAATTGACATTAGCAATTAAAACCCAAAGAATCCTAAAGGTTTTACTGCTCAATGCTAGGAGCCTAAACAAGAAACTCCACAATTATATCCTGTCTTCACCCTGGACACTATAGACATCTGTGCCATTACCTAGACATGGTTTAAATACGCATAAAGTACTCTGGCAGGACAAGACTTCAGTGGCTTCCATACATTTAGACTATCAGTTGCACAGACAGGGATAAAAAGTAGAAGAGTCTCAATCAATATTAGCAACAAGCATATCTCTACCTTGGTTAAATAGGACAATGTCCTGTAATTTATATACATGCAAATCACCACAGAAAAAAATCCCATACCATATCCTAGCCAGCTATAGATCACCCTCTATGCCCCTAGAATCCCATAGCTTATACCTAGACCTACTAGAGACACTCACCATTAAACCAAACACCCTATTCATGGAAAACTTCAACTACCCCTCTATAGACTAGGAAACATACACTGCCTCATACTTGCAGTCACAATGATTATAATATTAACATAAATACCCTTGACCAAATAGTGTGCACACCCACCAGAGGTTCAAACATACTGGGCCTCGTACTCACAAATATGGGAGAGTGCTGCACCCCTCACCCCAGTGTCATGAAGTCACTGGTAAGGTCAGTCCACAAAGCTGTCTCGTTTGAAATTAAAATCAACTCAGTAATCCCAGAAAACCCTGCAACAATTAGGAAGTACTCCAAAGCAAACTACACCTCATTAAGCAATAGTTTATCAAATTTAATGCACCTCTCAACCCAGAATTTACAAAAACCTGTGTGGAATTGTTCACAGTAACCCTGTACAGCCATGTAAATGGCTGTATAGAGGCTGCTGTACCTACTAGAAGTAAGCCCAAAACAAACTCTAAAAACAAACCACACTGGAGGAATCCTAACCTAAGTAGGGCATAGTATATGTATATACTATAGTATAGTATGGGCCCCATGTCTTGATAGAGACAGGCAGACAGTAATGCCCAAACTGACATACCTGCCATAACCTCTAAAAACCTCCTGACTAATATAACCCCTCCTAATAAACACCGATAATACATAGGGAAACAACTGGATTGGATTGCACACCTAGGCTTATAAAGACCCTGTTGGCCATTAGCCTTGTATGTTACTAAGAACCCATATCTGACTATCTATGCATTCATTTTTGTTTTACCTTCTTTTTATTTACAAAGCAAAAAGAGTATGCTATAAACACCTTTGTTTATTGCATCCAACCAAAGTAACCTAAAATGTTTTGCATTTCTAAAGTCTTCTAAAGTTGTTTATACTTAGAATTCATATAATACTTGCAGCAACCAAAACTTTTCATATTATTCATTTATTCTTTCTCTGGTAACCTGCTTAATCCAGTTCCTGGTCATGATGTAGCCAGAGCTTATTTGAGTAGTCAGAGGATACAAGACAAAGAAACTTAACCATGGTAAGCCAGCAGCTAACACACACACACACACACACACACACACACACACACACACACACACACACACACACACACACACACACACACACACACACACACACGATATGCATACCCATGGGGAATTAGAGGTGCCAATTCAACTACATCACATCTTTGCAGTGCAGACACAAAAGCCCCCACACACACAGGAAAGACATCCAGATTTTGCACAGAAGGCAAGCCTGCTGAAACTCAAAACAGTGAGACTACAACTCTAACCTCTGTGTCATCATGTCATCTTATTGATATCATTTTTAAAAATATAATCTTATCTCACATAGATTTTTTTGTAAAATAACTGCAATACTTTCATGTATTTTGGCATCTCTCACCACGTTTGATCGGTCCGCCTCTTTCTGTTTCAGTCATTGTCTACCATTTTGGTGAAAACCAGTTCTTTACATTCTACCTGAATCATCTACCTTGTATCTTCAGATCAGAAGCCTGAAGTTCTGTGCATCATCTTCTTGTGGTCTTACCTCTGAATTCCCCACATTAATTCCCCACAGGTGAAGATCCTCCAAGTCAGATGTGGATGATACCCTTCCACCCATTCTTCTTGCCCCATTCTGTAATTAATTCCTATGTACTTCTAATGTTTGATGCTGTAATTCTAAGTGTGTGTACTTCTTGTGATTTTGTGCTTCTGTAATAAATCTGATGTTTAATATATAAATACATTTCACCATCTAAAAGCTAATGTTCTTAAGGCAGTATGGTCCATTCCCTTATACATACAGATTGTTGTTAGCACTATACTGGAATGTACTCTTATGGCTACAGCGATAAACCTCAGCATGCAGGACAAATGGTTTTCTAGTAACATACCTTTTTTCACCAGCTTATGAATGTTAACAGCATGCAACCAACTGACATAATGTATTATATCCACAGATCTGGGTCATGCATCACATCTGGTGACAGATCATGTACTGATATGACTTAAAGCAGCAATAAATAAATGGAAAATTAATCCCAGCACAGTAGTAGCATGTCTCATTTAAATTCACTGGCTTGTACTACTAAATATAATGATTGCAAAACACTTATTATAAGCTGCTTCTTATAGTCATCATGTACTAACCGAAGACATATCTTGATACAAGTTATTTTTAAAAATCAGCAGACACTGATTAGATAACATTATCAAAAAATAAATAAATCACATTTAGTTCAGCTTCTGTTTCCTGTTATTAGCTACATATCCTTTACTGATGTTTTTACAGAAAATATGAATTAAAATGCACTTTCATTCTTGACACCTTCAGTTATGTCACACCTCCCTGTCTGAGGCTGTAAACAGATCTTGATAGGGGGAAATACCCTAGACCCTACTGTATATGAGCTTCCATATGTTTTAGTGTACAGAAGGAGTGAAAGCCTTTTTGTCTCCACTAAAAGCGCTTACACAGTAATACAGAAGGACAAAATAAAAGCCAGAAATGATAAGATGTTCTATGAAATTTTAAATGTTGATATAAATTGATATAAATCAGGTCTCAAAACTGAATGCATGGGGCCTCCAGATGGTTGATCAGGACCTGGCTATAATACAGGCACTATGTTAAATACCCTTATTGCAGCAACATGTTTTATCAAATGAATTGTAATTCTAAATGCTATTTTTTTTTTCAGATTTATAAATAATTAAACAATGTAAAAGCCAATATGTAGGCTATATATGAAATGTAAGCTGAATTGTAATTGATTATTAAATAAACACTCATATTTTGTTTTTCTTAACTACTTTAATCTTAATGCTTGTGACTGGTAAGGAAGTGAATGGGAATGTGGTTGCAACTAGCATGTACACCCTTTCCAAGGACAGCTTGAAAACTGCATGCACTGATTTTCTAAGAAAAACGATGCAAAATAGAGGAGACTCTCTTCTGCTCTTAGTAAAAGTGTTGTACACCATAAGCCTTTTGGAGACTAGAATATGCAGGGACAGACATGGTAAAGAAAGAAAAGGAAGTTCACTTGTCAAATGCTGCAATTGAAATGTTTCAAACACTGCATTTTGAATTAAAGCTTATATGTTAAGTGGACACTTCTGTGACTGTTGCCAAATACAGAAAACTGCTATCTGAAAATGGCCTCCCTGCAGGTTTTGAATTCAAGACAACAAGAAGAGGGGATTACAGAGAAAAAAAATGGTAATATTGTCAGAAGTAGGTGTTTGGTGATATCAAATGAAATAAAGGCTAGAAATAAAAAGATTCCAAAGTCTAGTCACCAGAAAATGTTATAAGAAACAATGGCTGGATGCCTAAGAAGGATGGTTCATTGGACACTGATACACCACACACACATATATATATATATATATATATATATATAGATACATAGATATATATATATATATATATATATAGATACATAGATATATATGGGAGCGCTACAGAATCCTGAAAGCCCAAAATCCTGAAAGTTCAAAATCCTGAAAACTCCAAATACTGAAATCTCAAAATCCTGAAAACACAAAGGATACTTATTCCAGCACAAGTACATACAGAAAGAAATAAAACACAAACTATATTATTGTTCTACAAGTATAAGCAGGGGGGCAAGCCCCAATGCACGCCCCACACCCCCTGCTACTTAAATATATCAACTCCAACATTGCACTTAGTGTAGTGAAGTGCAATCTCGAAGTTGATATATTTAAGTAGCAGGGGGTGTGCAGGGGGGCTTGCCCCCATGCATATACTTGAAGGGTAATATGTTTCTGTATGTACTTGTAGTGGAATATAGTAAGTGTTGTTATCCTGTGTGTTTTCAGGATTTTGAGTTTTCATTATTTTGAGTTTTCAGGATTTTGGTCTCAGGATTTTGGTCTTCAGGATTTTGGGCTTTCAGGATTCTGTAGTGCTCACATATACATATATAATGTGCGTGTGTGTATGGGTCTGCTTTCATTAATTGAAGTTGCACTTACTCGAACCACTAAAACGTGAGACGACTTCACCAAAACCCTTACTATATCAAAGCAATGGATCACTGATATTTTAAGGGAAATGAACCACTTGTCCACCAGGGTAAACTTTGCCCTTTTTCCCCAGTGTAGTGCAATCTTGGAGTTGGTATATTAGTTAGGGGGGTGTAAGGGGTGCTGCTTCCCACACTGGGGTGTGTGGGATGAAGCCCCCCACTTTAATGGGTTTAAGTTGTATTCTTTTTTTCTTTTTTCCTGGTGGCCAGGTGGTTTGTTTTCCTTAGAAAAGTATTGGTGATTTGTTGCTTCGATATACTAAGGATTCAGTGAAGTTGTCTTGCATTTTAGTAGTTTGGGTTGGAGTAATGAATGGAGACCTATATATATATATATATATATGAACATACTGTTGTCAGTGTTATTTTTTGTACAACATACGTCTAAACGGACCACCTGAAGGTAGCGTAAAACATTTTGTGGCTGTAGTTAAAAAAAAATCTAAAGTGCAGGGAGGCATGGCTACCATGGCTCCAGCCTAGGCTGCCATTTTGTACAGGACACCACCACTAACCAACCAACCAACCAACCAGTCATTATGTGCTAAACATAATAGATATATTTTAGTGTATTACAAAGGTGCAAAATGGGTTTGTCACTCTGGGTGCCACATTCTACAGCTCTAATAGCAACCATGTTCATACAGACTACAAATCATCTGAGGAAAAATGTTACACACACTTTTTTAATAAAAGAGAAACTAAAGACACACTCTCCTACCAGTTTACTTAAGCTAGTTAATCAAGCAAGTCTGAAACAACAGACTTAAACAGAATCCAAAATTACAATATATGCATTACTTGCTCTCATATTCACCTTGCTTGTAACTTGCCTTTCAATCTGACGTGTGTAACATTTGTATAAAGTTCTCAAGTTTGTGTAATATGTATCTCTGTATCTATGTATTTAACCCTGTGTAATTTTATCTCTCCTTTACTTTGTGATATACTGGACCTGTAAATGGCTTACTGTCTGGTAAATAAATGTAAAATAAAAAAATAAAATACCAAAGAGAAGTTTTGTAGGGAAGAGTATTCTATAAGAATGCCTAGGCTTTATGCCACAGCAGATTCAATCCTTGTTTACATATTGAAGGAAACAGAATCTTCAATGGAGGATGAAGTGTTTAAGCGACATTTGAAAAATTTAAAATAAATCTGTGATTTTTTGCAAAAAATATGTAGCATTTGAATTTTAATAAACTTTAAATGTAGTTATGCATTAAGGTGCCTAATCCCAAGCAATACACTTCATAAACACACCACCAACAAATCAGCTAAACAACAGTTACATATAACAATAAGCAATTAAATAAATAAAAACAGAATTTATTTATTTATTTTATTTCTTTTATTTATTTTACATTTGTTAACCGGGCTGGTCTATCTGGATACATATCCGTTTTCAGTAGAGGCCCGAGGAGAAAAGCTCCAATACACAATAGAAGTACATATTTAAATTGCAAGATTCAAAGTATTGTTACAACAAGAGAATACAGTTTACATATGCAGGAATGAAAATTTACATAGATGTTATATAAGACTAAAGGACAGACAGGAAATTATACACAAAACATTGATTTCGTTAAAGATACTGAAAAATAGACTGAAATCAGAGATTTTCCTTATTACTAAAAGGAAAGAGAAATTTTAGAGATCTGCAATTAGGGAAATGGGCTAGGAAGTGGAGCTAGAAGTAATGAGATATGTAGTTAGTCAGGTTCTCGACATGGGCATGTCCATTGTGTGGAGAGATATTCTTTAAGGTTAGCTTTGAAATGATTGAGAAGAAGTAAGTCTAAGGTTGTTTGGCAGGGAGTTCCACTGCTTGCCAATGGAATTTGCATAAAGGGCATCCCCACCTGAGTTTTTTGCTTTAATGGTTAGGATCTGGATGCTGTTTGATGATCGGAGACTGTTGAGGTTAGTATATGGAGTTAGAATTTTGCACAGTGAGGGAGTTCTATCAGGATGGTTGATTATTTTATAAGCTTCGCGAGTTGGCTAAGTTTGAGGAGATTTGGCAGTTCCAACCAGCCAAGGCTTCGCAGATTAAGGCAATGATGGGTTCGATAAGGGGAACCTGTAATAAATCTGGCAATGTGGTTATAGGCAAGAGAGCATGTTAAGTTCACGTTTATTGAGAAAAGAGAGGATCGGGAAGCATAGAGGAGGGAAGAGAGGAGATGGGTGCGAGCAATAGTTAATTTGGTAGTGGGAGTTAGGAAGTTTTTAATTCTGTACATAGATCCTAGTTTTTTGTTAACAGTCTTTACTGTTTGGGTAATGTGTATGTCAAATTTGAGCTTATGATCAATAGTGACACCTAGCAGTTTGGTACTGGTGACAGGGGTTATGAGGGTCCCATTATTGGATTTAATATGAAAGGTTGTGTTGTTAGTGTTTGGGAGTTCTTTACCTAGAGGTGAGAAGGCGTTGGGAAGAAAAGTAATAGTTTGGTTTTAGCTGGGTTAAGTAGAAGTTTTAAGTCAGTGAACCATTTTTCAACTAGTGCAAAACAATGTTGTGTGGTCATTTGGAGATTCGAGAGGGAGACGTCGGAGCAGATTAAGCTGGAGTCCTCCGCGTATTGTATGCAGGTGGATTTAGGGATGACTGATTGAAGGTCATTTATGAAGATGGAAAACAGAAGTGGGCCCAGTATCGAGCCCTGAGGAACACCTATGGTATTCGGGAGCAGTCCTGATATTCTGTTTTGCCATAGGACAGCTTGTTGCCTACCAGTGAGGTAGGCATTGAACCAGTTTAGTGCTGGAGTGTCCAGACGTAGGGTTTCAAGGATGTTGAGAAGGAATTGATGATTGACCATATCGAATGCTTTTGATAGGTCCAGAAAGAGGGCAGATGATATGAGTTTGTTATTGCGATTGTTGTTGATTGAGTCAATAAAGGAAAGGAGGGCAGTATCAAAAATGAAATAGAAAAAGTTAATAAAAATACAAAAACAACCTACTGCATCGGTGTCTCAACAGGTAGCACACTTGCCTTTGGCAATGGAAGAATAGAAGAATGTGGGTTCTATTCCAACAGCTACTTGGCTTAATTTTCTGATACTGACAGCAGACGGAAATCACTGCACCCCTAAATATGCCGTCCTTCTGATGAGAAGTTAATCAGAGGTCTCATCTGCCTGATTTTGTGGTAAACAAGTAGATGTAAAAGATCCCATGGCACTTACTGAAAAAAGAGCAGGGGTTGCTTTACATACACATCTACTGTGCAATTTTTAGGGTCTATATTAGAAGCACAAAAACCCTAAACCGCGAACACTCACATGAGCGAAAATGCCGGTGATCAAAGTTGCTATTGTGGGGGGCTGTGCCCCCCCACACCCCCCGCTAACTATATATTCTAATTCCAAGGTCACACTACAGTGAGGAAATGTCAAATATCCCACTCCTCACTCTATAATGACCCTGCAATCACACTTTCAATTCCCGGTATTTTTGCTCATGTGAGCGTTCGCGGTTTAGGGTTTTCGTACTTCTAACATAGACCCCAATTTTTACACATTCCCTATAGCATACACTTTCACATTATATAAACTTACTATTGTTCAATAATTCCCCTCTCCATTCATTTAGCCACAGCCCTCTTATTAATTCAAACAATTTTTTCAGTGTCTTTTTTGTTATACAATGGGTTTTCATGTTGTCTTTTCTACAAACACAATACTGTTATAAATAAAATCTTATTCTATTTATCTATTTCTATTTTACTTGATCCTTTATATTTACCAAATAATGTCATATTCATGTCCATGTTATTAAATCCTTTTAATTTATAAGCCCTTTTGAAGACATTCCAAAAATCTTTATTCATTTCATAGTCCAAAAAACAAAAAAGTTTCTTCACCTTTACATATAATATACATTATGTCCTCAAATACTTTACATTTTTAAGTCTTCATAAAAATTCACCTTTTACACAATATTTGAAATATTTTTGCCCTTCTTCAATTGCATTTTCACTTAATTTCTTATATTTTAACATGGAAATCCAAAGAAAATTAATACATATTTTCTTGCACAATATTCCCATCTAACATCACTCAATTCAATTTTTCTTCTTCTTTTCATATTCTTTACCTTTCATATTTTCGCATTCACTTTTTTGTTTTTCCCAATACATACTTATATTTATGAAGAATAACATTCTACTACTGCACTTCTTTTTCATGTACCATTTTTATTTCCCAATTAAATGTATTGAAGCAAATGATTTACTATATAAAGCCCCCTTCCTCACTTTCTTTCACACTATATACAATTCCTCTTTTTACTTGATTTAATCCTGAACCCCATAAGAAACAGCAACAAAAGCAGCAACAAAATAGTAACTCACTTTACTCAGATTATATATATATATATATATATATATATATATATATATATATATATATATATATATATATATATATATATATATATATGGTTTACTATCAAAATGTGCATGCAATATGAAGTGTTCGAACAACATATGTTCGTAATACGGCAGGTTATGTGAGTGAACTTTATCATTGCGAATGGACTGTGCATTCGCAATTATAACGTTCGCACATGTAAGGGGATCGCGGTACAGTGCAGTTAGGGAATTACATACTTTTCCTCACTGTAGTGCGATCTCGGAGTTGGAATATTAAGTTAGGGGGATGTGGGGGGTGCAGGGGGGCACAGCCACCCTGCATAGATGTGAGTTTAGGCTAGTTAGGTAGGGAGTTAAGGAAGGGTGGGAGTGTTGTTAATTGTCGAAAATGTCGCAAGCGACATTTTCAACAATTAACAGCTGTTTTCGACATTAGGGACATATGGAAATGTTCATTTCCAATGTTAAAATTCAATTTTATGATAGTAACTGCATAATATTGAATGCGAAAATGTCAAATCTGCCATTGTGTTGTTGCGTTCATGACATGCGGTGAGGTTTGTGGATTTACCTGGGGATTCAGGTAAGTGGTGTTCTTGTAAGGGTATTGGGGAGGGATTTTAGTGTGTTTGAGTCTGCAGTGGTGAGTTTTATGTGTCTGTGTGTTTAGTGCAACCTCAGAGTTAGTATATATATAAGAAGCTGGGGTGTGGGGGGGGCACAGCTCCCCACATGGGAGGTGTGGGGGGCTTGCCCCCCTGCTTGTAGGTAGGGTAGGTATGTTTGTTTGTTATGATGTGTTTGTCTGTGTTGTTTTGTTTGTTGTAGTGTCATTAGGTAGGTGTATGTGTGCTTGTTTGTGTGGTGGTGTGTGTATGTGAATGATCGAGATTTTAAATTTCGCGGGTGTGGGTGTCGGTTTTTTGGGCTTTCGGTTTATATAGTCTGAAGTTAGTAAAATTCGGTATTTTAGTATTTTGAGATTATAAAGTGACTCTCTCTCTCTCTCTTTATATATATATATATATATATATATATATATATATATATATATATATGTATACACACACACACACTAACACAAAACACACCACTTAAAAAGTTAATTTCCACAATAAATATGTATATAAGCATTATACTTTTTTCCTTAAAAAGACTGTAACACCTTCTACCACTCAGGCAATCTTATTTTTTTCAGCAGTTTTCTCCATTATTCTATCACAGCCTGATATTTTCAAAATTTCACACCTAATAATTAATTTTATTTCTTGTAAAATCAGTTTCCCCAGTCTACACTATTTCTCAAAATCCTTTACTGTTTTATTTAGATATGCACCTACTTTTCCTAATAATACTTCTGTCTTTATAATCATTTTTCTCACCCAATTTTTACTTTTGCCTGTTAATACCAGGTCATCTGCATAAAATAACTTTAATTGCAAACCAATTCCATTGTATTCCTTCCATTTGACTTGGAATCCATTTTCACAAGTTTTTATCACTGCATTCCTCACTATCACAAACAACTACATACTCATTTGACACTTTTGTTTCACCCCCATTCTTTCTTTCTTTTTTTTTTAAACAAGAAACACTTTTATTACATTATCATGCACGACAGGCAAACTTACATCTATATCAATGAAAATAAACCATACTGACACAATCTCAGTTGTAAACATTATACATTACAAACCATGCAGACACAGCTGTAACTGCAAACATTATACATCACTTATAATATATCCATTCATTGTCATTCAACCATCACATAGCTCATTCAATGCCTGCCTTCTTTTAAACCTTGTTCCTTCCTCCTGTGCATGCATTGATCCCATACTTCCCATCTTTTCTATGTAATTTTCTCCTATCCTTTTCTAAAGATCCCAATTCCAGTTGGTTTAACTCTGCTATCATTTAAACCTTGTTCCTTCCTCCTGTGCATGCATTGATCCCATACTTTCCATTTTTTCTGTAATTTTCTCCTACCCTTTTCTAAAGATCCCAATTCCAGTTGGTTTAACTCTACTATCTTTGCTACTTCTAGTAAAGTTGGTTTAGACTTTGATTTACATTTTCTACTATTTTCCCCCATTCCTTCTTAATCTTTTTTCCTCACTAAACATTCACCATCATTGACACTCAAAACATTTCCTAAATTGGCTTAATAACTGTTAACATCTTCATTTATATATCATAGCCGTCAAAATATAATAGATTTCATGGTGATTGTTTACTTTAGGACATACAGTAAAGTAAAACACAACCATTGTAAACTAAATGCAAGTTCAATCCAAATCCAAATTAAAAAAATAATAATTTAACATTTGTTTACCGGGAAAGTCCGAATTGGAATGAGCCAGTTTTCAGAGGAGTCCCAGGGAGAAATGCTCCAGATGCATGCCTTTGTAAATTTATTCTTGCAAGTTAAAAGTTTCACCACAAAATGGCTTCCTCAGGCAACTCTGGAATCACAATTCTAACCTTCAGTTTAAACACTAGAACATTGGTCACATGAGTAAAATACTAGTCAAGAGATGGATGTAAAACCACATGACATTTTCAAAAACCTTTGACATTTAAACAGACCACTTGACATTTAAAAGGCACACAACATTCAAATATATGAAAAAAATATTATATATATATATATATATATATATATATATATATATATATATATATATATTAAAAAAGCCTATATGTTATGAAAATGTATGTATAAAGAGAACTTTCTTAAATTATGATGAGAACTTACTAAGCATCAGAAATTGTTAGAAAAACAGTGTTTAAACTTTCAGATGAAATTTTTTCAATTACAGTTTCAAAGAGGCAAAGCCATTTAATCCAGGTGGAATATGTGCTTTTAAGTATAAAAGCCAGTAAAATTCATCTAGTCCAGTTTTGTTTGTGATATTCCTACCAGGTATAAATTCATATAATACTTGTAATAGACAGAATTTAAACATATGATCGTGGCCTTTGTCCATCTGATGCTTGTAAAGAGCATTAGTGAGAACCTGATGCTTGCACTCAGAAATATGACTTCCTATTCACTCTTTAAGTTTCTGGTTAGTTTTATCAATGCAGTATGCATCACATTTCTCACATAAAACTAAATATACAAGGTTTCTAGTGTTACAATTCTCAGACGCACGTAATTCAAAATTAAGACCATTAACAGGGTAAACAAAGGAACCAATTGTATAAACATACCTGCAGTAAACACATTTACCACATCTAAAAGTCCCTTTCTTGACAGTCGTAAAGGGCATAAAAGTTATCAGCTGGTCTTTATAGCATAACCACAGTTTAACATTTCTTATATCTGAAAAATGGCTTATTTGTAACAGTAGAACTCAGCTTGGGTATATCTTGCAATATATGTCAGTACTTATTAATAATTTGTTTCACTTGAGTGGTATTTTATTACATGTAAATATGCACCTGAGCTTAGTATCATTAGAGGCGGGGTTTGTGAATATATCAGCTGTACACTGATGTATTACTTTATCGCATATTTTATTAACAGTATTTGCAGCATAACCCATCATGGGTTGTCATATCTTCTAGTTGACTGTTCATTAGGGCATCAGATGTGTTCAACCTATCTTCATCATTTGGCTTTTAATTGCATTATTAAATATTTATTTTTTGTTTATTTTATTTTTATTTTTATTTTACATTTGTTGACCGGGATAGTCCAACTGGATACATGTCCATTTTCAGTGGAGGCCCACTGAGAAAAGCTCCAAGGTAAACACAACATGACAAAAAACTTGGTAAAAGACAAGTTTACAAGTTCAGCTGGCTATACATAAACATAATCACATAAGATATTAATTATACACAAGCTAAGGTTTAAAAAATGCAATTCTGTACAGTTATGAATGACTTGGTACAAAACATAGTGAGAGGATTAGTCTGGCTTGGAACAAGGACATAGCCAGTGTGATTTAAAATATAGTTTAAGACTTTTTTTGAATTGACTTAGGGTGCTCTCGAGGGTGATTTCAGCAGGTAGCGAGTTCCATATTTTACCGACATAGTTGGTGAACAAACATTCACCAGCTGAATTTTTGGTTTTGACAGTTACTAGTAACCAGTTAGAGGAGCGAAGTGGTCTTAGGTTACTGCAGGGGTTGATAACTTTTTTAAGTGCAGGTGTACTATCAGGCCAGTGGAGAACTTTATGTGCCACTAAAAGTTGGTTATAGTGAAATAGACAAGACAACTCTAACCATCCTAGATGGTTCAGGTTTTTACAGTGGTGTGTCTTATATGGCATACCAGTGGCAAATCGGGCTATGTGATTATAACAGTTAGAGAGTTTATTCAGTTCAGTTTTGCCTAAGTTGGTGAAAAGAGGGGAAACATAAAGGAGAGATGAAAGAAGGTGAGAGCGTGCAATGGCTATTTTAGCAGGTGGTGTTAGGAAGGGTTTAATCATGTAGAGTGAGCCGAGTGTTTTATTAATAGCTTTAACAGTCTGATTACCATGCAGATCGAATTTGAGATTATCTACAGTGACACCTAGAAGCTTTGTGTAGCTGTCTGTGGGGGGATTATGGTACCACTGTTAGATTTTATAGAGAAGGATAGAACAGTGGACCTATGAGTAGGGGCGAACAGCAGTAGCTTAGTTTTCTTTGAATTTAGAATGTGTCGATCTGTTAGCCAATTTTCGACTATATTGAAGGTGTTTTGGCTAAGTGTTTCTAGATCAGACTGGGAAGTGGCAGAGCAGATCAGGGTGGAGTCATCTGCGTACTGAATGCAATTCGCATCTGGGATGACTGTGTAGAGATCGCTGATAAATATAGAAAATAGGAGTGGTCCAAGTATGGAGCCCTGAGGAACTCCCAGAGTGTTAGGTAGGAGGTTAGAAATTTTGTTTTGCCATAGGACGGCCTGTTGTCTACCGCTCAAATAGGCTTGGAACCATTGTAGAGCTTGAGTGTCTAGGTACAGAGTCTTTAGCATGTGAATTAGTTGTTGGTGATCCACCATATCAAAAGCTTTGGAGAGATCGAAAAATAGGGCAGAAGATATTTTATTACTATTACGATTGTTGTTTATGATGTCAGAGAAGGCAAGGAGGGCTGTGGTGGTGCTATGGTGTGGCCTGAAACCATGCTGGGAGCTAGCCAGTAGTAGGTTGTTTTGAGTCAGATATTGTAGCAGTTGCTTATGAATGCATTTTTCCATGATTTTAGCCAATGGTGACAATATGGCTATGGGACGGAAATTAGACAGTTCAGTAGAGCTACCACCTTTATGGAGTGGAATGACATGGGCTATGTTCCAGATTGTGGGGATGGAAGATTCTGTTATGGTTCGACTGATTAGAATGGAGATGGGATATGCTATTGCATCTGCAGCTTTTTGCAGATACTCAGCAGGCAGCAGCTAGGGTGGTTGGTTTTAGTTTTTTAATTAGACTTCGAATGTACGATGTAGACACTGGTTGAATGCTAAAGGAGAGATGGCTGTTGGGAGTGGTGCTATTGGAGCTGCAGTGGCTTGGGGGTAGTTGATTAGCAAGGGACTGAATAGTTTCAGTAAAGAAGCTATTAAATGTGTTTGCTACATCATCTGGTTGTTTGTCAATACAGATTGCGGGGGCTGGGGTGGAGTTATGTTCTGTGCGCAGCAGTTTATTTATGCCTGCCCAAAGGGTTAGCTTGATTATTTTGCTGCAGCTCGCTATAGTAGTTTTTTTATCTAGGATTATGCTTTGTTTAGTCAAATTCCTTAGTTGTCTATACCTGTAATGATCTAGGGGGTCCTTTGTGGTCCGCCATATGGCCCATGCTTTGTTTCTGGTTTACAGTTTAGCTTTGGTGTCTTTAGTTAGCCAAGGTGCAACTTTAGTTTTTGTTCGAGTGAAGCGGTCAAAGGCATGAGAATTAAGGATAGTTACAAATTTGTGAGTGAGCAACAGCTTCTTCAAGGGGTAGGTATTTTAGGCTGATCAAATGCCTGATGATAGTTCATCTTGGAATTTAGCAGGGATAAAGTTCTTATTGTTTCTTACTGTTTTTATGGTAGGTTGATGGGGGTTAGTGACTTTGTGTTTAAGTATAAAGGTAAGAGAGTGGTCACTTAGGTCATCGGGCAGGGTCCCTGTTTTATACTGTTGTGGAGGACTATTTATAAGTATCCAATCCAGTATACTTTCTTTATTACTAGCTTTACCTATTCTGGTAGGGGAGGATATAACCTGTGTAAATCCATATAGATTTATATGAATGATTGGAGAGTGAATGGAACAGGTGTTCCAGTCTATATTAACATCCCCAAGTACTATGGTTTCTTGGGGGTAGGTACTGGATAACCAGTGGAGTGTGTTTTCTAGGGTAGTTACATTATTCCCTGGGGGATGTATAGGCAGACAATATTTATGCTTTTGTTTTTATTCATTTGCAGTTTGGCAGAAAGAATTTCTGCATTATTAACTTGGGGTGGTAGTGAGTGATGTACAGATACTTTTAGAGTTGCTTTAAATAGTATAGCTACCCCACCCCCCTTTCTGTTAGTGCAAACTAGTCTGAGTATGTTGTAACCAGGTGGCAATACTTCTTTGTCATGAATGGAGGGTTTTAGCCAGGTTTCAGCTAGGCAGAGTATGTCAGGTGAGTGAGTAGCTAAGAGAGCATGCAGATTATGTACTTTATTATTTATGCTTCTGATGTTTAGGTGAAGTGTCAGGAGGGAGTTTGGGGTCCTATTTAAAGATAAAGTTTTGGATGGGCTGGTGACACATGTTATGGGACCATCAGGAGTAGGGGGTCCTGGGTTTGGGTGGATATCACCATCTGTTATAAGGTTATAGTGACATCCTTTTAAAAGCTTCAGGAATTTACTGATAAGTTTTTAATATAGTCTGTACCAGGAACTTGTGTATGTAGAAGTAATGGGGTGATAGTGTGGGTAGGGTGAGGAACGAGTTTGTGGGCAATATATTAGGTGTTCTGTGGTGTTTGTTGTTGTGGTGGTGGAAGTTTGGGAATTTGGGTGATGAAATCCTTGGTGATACTGATTCTCATAGTAGGTGAGGAGATATGGAATAATCATAAGGGGTAGTGACGAATAATGTAACATTAGATTAGCTAGCAGATGTTATAGGTGGCTCAGACTGTGGAGCTAGATATATTATTAGTAGGACCTTGGTAGTGATAGCGAGAGATAGGAGTAGTAGTGTAGTTAGGGAGGAGTGTTGATTGGTTGTTACCATAGGGGGTGTGGTTATCTTGTTATAAATGTAGCACTACTGGGGGCAGGTGGAAATAGGGGGCAGGGTGTGGCACATAGCGATCCCAAGCATAGTGAGGGTGTGTGGAGAGGGGTTACACCAGTGCGGAGAGGGGTTACACCATTCAAGCACTAAGCACTTTTCAGAGACTACAGGAGCAAAATGTAAGTAGCTGGGAGGAGCAAAATGTAAGTAGCTGGGAAAAAACACCAGGAGAGTTCTTAGTCCTATAGTTTAACAGCAAGGATCTTGAAAAGTGGGAATTTTACTGTTTCTTATTTCTAGCCACTGTTTATACTTTTCCAATTACTTGTAAAACTTGAACACCTAGTAGTGCTACAGACCCAGAAGCCGCCTAATACCTTTAGGGTTTAGGCAGAGAATAATAATAACCTTGACAGTGATTTTTGTCAACAAGTAGTAGGACGGAGCACTGTTCCGTCCGTTTGGTTCCCGTCAGGGTGGCTTTCGTCCGCGGTTTCTGGCCTTTCAGGGAGGGTTCAGTGTTCAGGGGTTAGCACCTGGTAAAGAATGTTAGAAGCAATTAGGAGGTGACAGCACTATTTCTAAGTCAAAATTCAAGAAATAGCAGTGAGAACTTACAGAGTTATACTTTGCCCTGTTTCAGCAATTACCATAAACCCAACAGAGTTAGCGATGTTATAAAACATATGTATACCATTTAGTAAGAGTAAATGCAAGCTATTCCAGTTCTACAACATCTAACATGCTTCACCTGGATGAACACTATTTAAAGAAGTTTGCAATAATTGTGTATTTTGAAACCACTGCTAAGTACATATAACGCTACCATCAGTATCGCTAAAGTGGCGACTGGTTAGGCTCACAATACAGTTAACACCATACAAGGTACAGACTTCATTCTTTTAGCATTCTAAAGTAATTACAGCTTAAACTTAGCATCTATTAGTCAAAAACTTAGCATCTATTAGGCAATTTTACTTACTACAGCAGATATTAGCAGTACATACCCCACCACAAGCAGCCTACTGGGTCCAGAAGCACTTAGATGTTTAAAAATGGCGGGTACAGAGGGGAGATATGTAACCTCACTTGCGTAAGCACTAAGCTCTTCTCAGAGCCTACAGGAGCAAAATGTAAGTAGCTGGGAGGAGCAAAATGTAAGTAGCTGTGAAAAAACACCAGGAGAGTTCTTAGTTCTGTAGTCTAACAGCAAGGATCTTGAAAAGTGGGAATTTTCTGTTTCTTATTTCTAGTCACTGTTTATACTTTGCCAATTACTTGTAAAACTTGAACACCTAGTAGTGCTACAGACCCAGAAGCTGCCTACTATCTTTAGGGTTTAGGCAGGGAATAATAATAACCTTGACAGTGATTTTTTGTCAACAAGTAGTAGGATGGAGCACTATTCTGTCCGTTTGGTTCCCGTCAAGGTGGCTTTCTTCCGCGGATTCTGGCCTTTAAGGAAGGGTTCAGTGTTTAGGGGTTAGCACCTTGACAGTGATTTTTTATCAACAAGTAGTAGGACAGAGCACTATTCCGTCCATTTGGTTCCCGTCAGTTTGGCTTTCTTCCGTGGTTTCTGGCCTTTCAGGGAGGGTTCAGTGTTTAGGGTTTAGGTGTATATTTAAACATAAATTGTGGCTGCATACTACTCCTATACAAGTAAGAGTTGGGTTTGACAGGCTTTTTATATAAGGTGATATCTATGGTACCATCAGCTACCTTAAAAATTGTCACATCGAGAAAGTCAATTTAACCTCTTGTACAATGTTTCTTAAACTTAAGGAAGTATTCAAGATATATTGATACAATTCTTCAAGAAGATCTGTACTACCACACCATATAAAAAAGGTCATCCACAAATCATCAGTAAAATACTACATTATTCAGAAATGGGTTATCAGTGGATAGACTAAATCTCTACTCCCAAATGTACATTACTATGTTGGTATAGGTGTTAGGAATGGGTGTGTCCATTGCTACTCCAATTTCCTGTTTATATAATGTTTGCTGAAACAGAAAAACATTGTTAATGAGAACCATATTTAGTAGTTGACATAAAGTATTGATATATGATTGGGTGTATTCAGTAAATTTAAGGAAATATTTCTTCACTGACCAGATACCAACATTGTTAGGTATCATGGTGAAGAGAGATTCTATGTCAAGGGTAGCAAAGTAACATCCATTCAAATAATTGCGCTGTGACCGTACATGTAAATGTTGGAGAAAGTCAGAGGTATCCCTAATAATGGTAACAGTCTTATCAAAGCCTGTCCTAATCTTTTTTTTTCAACAATTTGGAGACAGGCTCTGTTAATCAACCCCTAGCTGACATTATCAGCCTGAAAGATGGGTTGGTTAAAGATTTATGTATTTTGGCTCTACCATGTATGAAGGGTAGCCTACGGCTCTCTACGTAGAAGTAATCAAACATTTCAATTCTTATCTTGCCCTGATTAAGGTACTGTTTTGTACCCTTCTCCTGACTGATACCTTTCAACAATGAGTTCCCTTTGATACTTTGTAAGCTCTCTGTGGACCATGGCTCTTGCTGTAGCAGGCGACTGAGTAAATGTCAGAAAAATCCTACTAGGGCAGCTGAACTTTATTTGGGGTTAATCAGAGTCTCTTTAATTGATGGCAGGTGTGTACCCAAGAAGACTGAATGCTGTAATTAAACCAAAAGGTATTTCAACAAAGTATTAGCTTAAGGGTGTGCTCACTTATGCAACCAGCTTATTGTACGTTTTTTATTTTTTATATTTTTTCCCCTAACAGATTTGTTTGTTTTTCAATTGAATTGTACAGGTTATAGGTCACATTAAAGGTGGGAAAAGTTTTGAAATGATTTATTGTCGTCTCATTTTTTTATATCACAAAAATCTGGCATTTTAACAGGGGTGTATAAACATTTTATATCCAGTGTATGCAATCTTCTATACAATATAGTCAATGCAACATTACAAAAATTGTTCATTTCCTGCCTTTTCTTAAACCTCATTCCTCCTGCAAAACATTTTTTTGCATGCAATGTTCTCACAATTTACATTTTTTTCTATGCAGCTTACTCCACCCCTTTTCTAAAGATCCCACTTCTTGTTCTTTTATCTCTTTCACAACTTCAAGTATGGGTGGTTTAGACTTTAGTTTCCATTTTCTAGTAGCTGTTTTTGGGAAACCACCAGAATTAAACTTAACAAGGTCTTACTACATCTGGGCATTTCAGATCCTATATCACAGTTCAAAAAATAATTTCCTTAGTTACACTCATTTGCGTGCCCAGTACACCTGATAGAATACTCTATAAGGATTTTTTAAAGTCTGCCAACTGGTTAACACTGTGAAAACATATGCTCCCACATACATCTTTCTTTCTCATTATACCACCAACATTTGCCATCTAGCTGAGAAAAAATTCTTTTGAGTCTGCTTGGAGTATAAAAATACCTATGGAAACACTTCCAACCAAAAATTCTAAATCCTAAATCTTCTAGTCTTGGTTGCATATTTGGGAGCTATACACATGTCCTCCCATTGCTTACATGTACATTACTTATCCAGTCCCTCTTCTCAATTTTTTCTAAGCTCCTCTGATTGATTCCTATAGGTATTGTGCAGTATTTTATATGCCATACCAATTATCCTTTTTTTTAACTGCAGCTTCTGTTCTGGATTTAAGTAAAATCTCAACTAGTGCAGGTCTTTCAATTAGAATTCCCCTAGCCCTTTCTTTTTGCCTGTACTCTGATATCAATTCTTGATAGGGAAGGAAATCTATAGCCTACAGTCCAACTGTCTTCTTTGCCTCTTCCCATTCTATTATCTTTCCCTCTCTGTTTTTTACCAATACATTGTTTTCTTTGCCAGCTTCCACCAGTAAATTTCAGCCTCCTCTTGACTATTCTCTGTACCTCTAATTGCAGTCATCCTTATTGGAAGAACCTTCTTTCTCCACTAATGTGTTGGCTTAGTTCTTAGTATACTTCATACTACTTTATGAATATAATATTCTGTATCACTGTTGTTATTCCTCTTAAAATCCCACTCTTTCCTTATTTCTTGAATCCCCCTCCCCCGTTTCATTATCATCCCTTTCCACTCTGAGTTGTAGTTTTCTGTTTGTGATATGTATAAGAGCCTTAACTGTGCAGCTCTAAAATATCCCTTCAAATCAGGTAATCACAAACTTCTTTGTTCTGTTAGAAGGATCAATGTCTCCCACTTGACTCCTGCCCTTTTACCCTCCCAGATAAAATCCTCCAACTCTTAATTACAATCAACAACTTCTCACCTGGTTGCTAAAATATGCCTGACCTGTGTATAAAACTCATCATTATCTTTCGGCTGTTCCCATTAGGAGTCACCACAGCGGATCATCTGTTTCCATTTCTTCCTGTCCTCTGCATCTTGCTCTGTCACACCAACCACCTGCATGTCCTCTCTCACCACATCCATAAACCTTATCTTAGGCCTTCCTCTTTTCCTGTTACCTGGTAGCTTCATCATTAGCATCTTTTTCCCAATATACTCAGCATTCCTCCTCAGCACATGTCCAAACCAATGTAATCTTGCCTCTCTGGCTTTGTCTCCAAACCTTCCAACCTTGGCTAACTTTATAATATATTTATTTCTAATCCTGTCCACCCTTGTCACACCCAGTGCAAATCTTAACATCTTTAACTCTGCCACATCCAGCTCAAACTCCTGCCTTTTTGTCAATGCCACTGTCTCTAACCCATATAACATAGCTGGCCTCACTACCCTCTTGTAGACCTTCCCTTTCACTCTTACTGGTACTCGTCTGTCACAAATCAATCCAGACACTCTTCTCCACCCACTCCATCCTGCCTGTACTCTCTTCTTCGCCTCTCTTCCACACTCACCGTTACTCTGAACTACTGATCCCAAGTATTTAAACTCACCTTCGCCACCTCTACTCCTTGCATCCTCACCATTCCTCTATCCTCCCTCTCATTCACACACATATATTCTGTCTTAGTCCTGCTAACCTTCATTCCTCTTCTCTCTAGAGCATATCTCCATCTCTCCAGGGTCTCCTCCACCTGTTCCCTACTCTCACTACAGATCACAATATCATCTGCAAAATTCATAGTCCACGTGGACTCCTGTCTGATCTCGTCTGTCAACCTGTCCATCACCATTGCAAATAGGAAAGGGCTCAGAGCTGATTCTTAATGTAACCCCACCTCCACCTTAACCGCATCCGTCACTCCCACCACAGGCCTCACAGCTGTTACACTACCCTCGTACATATCCTGTACCACTCTTACATACTTCTCTGACACTCCTGACTTCCTCATACAATACCACAACTCCTCTCTAGGCACCCTGTCATATGCTTTCTCTAAGTCTACAAAAACACAAGGCAACTCCTTCTGACCTTCCCTGTAATTCTCCATCAACACTGTCAGAGAAAACATTGCATCTGTAGTGCTCTTTCCCTGCATGAAACCATACTGCTGATCACTAATCATCACGTCCCTTCTTAACCTAGCTTCCACTACTCTTTCCCATAAGTTCATGCCTTTTCATTCTTCATCCTCTTCATAGCTATCCTTAATTCCTCCTTGCTAATTCATTGTACGTTATGTTTCACTATCCCCACATCATCCAATCTTCTCTCCCTCTCATGCTCTTCATTCATCAACCCCTCAAAGTACTCTTTCCATCTCCTCAACACACTTTCCTCGCTTGTGAGTACATTTCCCTCATTATCCTTTATCACCCTTACCTGCTGCACATTGTTACTAGCTCAGTCCCTCTGTCTAGCCAATCAGTACAGGTCCTTTTCTCCCTCCTTAGTGTCCAACCTTTCATACAACTCTTCATATGCCTTATCCTTAGCCTTCGACACCTCTCACTTTGCCATGCACGTCATCTCCTTATACTCCTGTCTACTTTCTTCATCTCTCTGACAGTCCCACTTCTTGTTTGCCAACCTCTTTCTCTGTATACTCTCCTGTACTTCCTCATTCCACCACCATGTCTCCTTGTCGTCCTTCCTCTGTCCAGATGTCATACCAAGCACCTTGCTAGCTGTCTCCCTTACTAGCTCTGCTGTAGTTACCCAGCTATTTGGTAACTCTTCACTGCCACCCAGTGCCTGTCTTAACTCATCCCTGAACTCCACCTCACAATTACCCTTTTTCAATTTCCACCATTTGATCCTTGGTGCTGCCCTCACACTCATCCTCCTCTTCTTGACCACCAACGTCATCCTACAAACCACCATCCTATGCTGCCTAACTACACTTTCCCTGGTCACCACTTTACAGTCTCCAATCTCCTTCAAACTGGCCCTCCTACATAAGATATAATCCACCTGTGTGCATCTTCCTCCACTCTTGTATGTCACCCTATGCTCCTCCCTCTTATTAAAATACGTATTTACCACAGCCATGTCCATCTTTTTTGCAAAATCCACTACCATCTGACCTTCTGCATTCCTTTGTTTAACACCATACCTACCCATCACTTCCTCATCCCCTCTGTTCCCTTCACCAACATGCCCACTGAAATCTGCTCCAATCACCACTCTCTTACCCTTGGGTACAGTCATCACCACTTCATCCAATTCACTCCAAAATGCTTCTTTCTCATCCATCGCACACCCAACTTGTGGAGCATATGCACTATAAAACTAAAGGGACTAAAATATTTTTATTGTCTGTGTCTTGCTATCCATATCGATAGGCAAGAGCTTACAGTTTCTCAGTTTTTGTATTATCCTTTGTTTAATCTCCTCCCACATATCCTTAGCTGCCATAACAGATCCTTTTTATTGCATACTCCTAAATACTACATTTTGTCATGTCCCCATAAATATGGGTATTGCTGAGCCAATTCATGTGTGGGTACATAGTTTACAGCTATAGTCTTTGTTTCATCTTCATTAATTATATATCCCAAAAATCCAGAATGGTCTCAGAATGTTCCATAACACTGAGATGTCATTTTCTAGTACAAAATATTATCATCTGCACAAAAAGGTAACTTTTCTTAAATACCATACCAATTATATCTTTGAATTTCTGAGCTTCTTATTTTCCTTGCCCATGATTTTAAATATAATTTAAATAACAAAGGGGAAAGAAGACAACCCTGCCTGGTCCCTCTGTTCAGACACAATTTATCAGAGAGGGGACGTTCCACTTTGATATTTGCCCCCGATTTCTCATATATC
Source organism: Protopterus annectens (assembly GCF_019279795.1). NCBI lineage: Eukaryota > Metazoa > Chordata > Ceratodontiformes > Protopteridae > Protopterus > Protopterus annectens. The sequence goes on along the minus strand of NC_056747.1, from coordinate 859,878,967 downwards.
CTCCTAATTAAGCTCATTATTTATCTAAATCAAGACCCACCAGCAACAGCAGTATTTTTTTATATTCTGCTTATCTCTGGATCATCTTTGTTTTAATAATATTGTCTTATAGATGTAAACACTTTATAATCATGGAAAGCTGGATATGATGGGTATTTACCATCTCTAAGTCTTGCAGCCACTCCAGTTTTTTTCTAAGATGTTGGTACTTTTCCTTATTTTAAAATACAGTTAAACAAAACCTTCTAGATCTCTATCATGTTCTTACCTCTTATCTTTCAAACTTCCACCAGAATATCATGTATTCCTGGAGGCTTTCCTGCAGATTGCCTATACGTCATTATTTTAATTAATCATCTCTTAACTGTTAATTGTTGAGCCTCATTTACCTTTAACCTTGGTATATTTAAGTCTTTCATAAATATTTACATTGTGTTTTTTATTGATTTCTACACTTCTTTGCTTTATACAAATATTCATAAAATTTTTGAACTATCTCTAATACCTCTACAGAATCATTATTTTTCTTGTTATAACCTGCCTACATTTGGCGATGACCCTTTCTACTTTCTGTTGACTAAATCATTGTGCCAAATGTTTTTGTGCTTTGGAGTTATTATCAAAACAGTTGATTAACAGAAATCTTTCTAAACTCATGCAGATTGTCCAGGTACTCTTTTATTTTCTCTTTAGCCCTCTACAGTTGCACCTCTTCTCATTCTGTGCGAGTTCCCTTATTGTGTAAAACTTTAACCTTTGCTAACCCTTCGAAATAGTTCTTATTGTTTCCACCATATGTCTTTTTCTTTCATTTCTGCAGTATTTTAAAAATTCACTTTCATTTTATCCCACTCACTAGTTATAACTTCTGTAGTACTTTATGTAGTACTTTATGTCTTCCCTACTAACTCCCAAATAATTTCCAGAACCAATTCCTTGAATTCCTTTCTTTTTAAGAGGTAAGGGAGAAGTGCCAGTGTCCAATCTTTACTTCATTTCCCTGTATTTTTATCTTAGCAATTATTGGTGCATGATCTGAAATAGTTATTAGACATGTAAAGTTCTCAATTAAATGCACACGTTCCTGTGAAATATAATTTCTGTCTAGTCTAGACCAGTTATTATACCTTGGGGAATAATGTGCAATTTCTCTCTGAGTTCCTACTACTGAATTCATGTCTTTAGTACTAAACATTTTTTTTAATTTCTTCAGAAATTTACCCTATTTTGTTATATTTTCCCTTCAGATCACACAGATACATCCACATTGCTGCAAACCATGTTCTAGTCCCAATGTATAACTAATATTCCCTGCTGAGAGCTGATTATTAACCCCAAATTTTAAGCTCTATAATAGCAGTTTTAGGTGGAATATAAATACATGACAGAGTTACTCTCATCCCTTGCCATTAGCTCATTATTACCAGAAATCTGCCATTATTTTCCTCTATTATCGCTACTGGAGCTTCTGTAGCAATTAATATATGTACTCCTCTTTTCATTTTTCTCTAATATTTTGCTGAATATTCATCCTGAAATCTTTTTATCAAATTCACATGTTCAATTCTTTCCAAATGTGTCTACTGTAATATTGCCATTTGCACTCTGAATTTCTTAATATAATTAAATATTTTTTTTTGTACTCATCACTCATTAAACCTATTATAGAGTACAATGTCCCTTTTGGTATGTACCTCACAAGACATCTACAACAACTGGAAAGGCCACAGAAATACCTCACAAAGAGGATTACCAGCCTCAAACAGATGCCCTACGCAGACCGTCTCAAAAAACTCCAGCTTTACTCTGTCACATATCGCCTACTCAGAGGCGATCTCTGCCTAACTTACAAAACTATGTCAAACCCAGAGCTTTTGGACATGCTCCACTTAAAGAAATCCCAATCCCTCTGAGCTACATGCTCTGGGGGCCTAAACCTTGTCACCACAATAAACAGAACATGCTGGAGGGATAGATTCCTGTCCCAGAGACTTCCCATACTCTGGAACAAACTACCTATCTATATCAATCAAAGCTCCTCATTAGCACTCTTCAAGAAAAATCTTGAAGATTGGATGGGAAATAGGAAATTCACCCTGGGGATCACCTCTGTGGCTCTGCTTGACAGGGGCACAGGAAAATAATTTTCTTGGGTGGCAAAAGCCAGGGTACCTTTTTGGCTAGACTTGTAGCTGATAGGGCTGATAACCTAGTATCTATCTATGAACCTATGTCTGTGAAACCATTCACATTCCAAGATAATAGAGAAAGTGTTGCCATTATGATAAGAGGTCATTATTCCCACCTATAATATATATATATATATATATATATATATATATATATATATATATATATATATATATATATACATACATTTATTTTTTATTTTATTTATTTTATTTTACATTTGTTGACCAGGCTAGTCCAACTGGATATATGTCAATTTTCAGTAGAGGCCCTGGGAGAAAAGCTCCACTTTTAAACTAGATAAAATCAAGACAATACAAAAAAACACAATACAAAAAAGGATACATGCAATATGTAAAGTAAATAAAAATTTCTCCATCAGCTTAGGTTATATAGAAACTAAAAATAAACAGATTGTGAGTAGTAGGTTAATAAGGTAGAATGCAGTATTATGACCAAGAGAAAGGGATAGATCATTCAACATTAGTATAAAGGGTAAGAATGTGTCTATATATATATATATATATATATATATATATATATATATATATATATATATATATATATATACACACACCAAACAAGCAACTCAAAAACCAAGAATAACATGCAAACAAGCCAAAAAAACTTGGAGGCACTGCTTGGGACGAAGAACCAGCTAACCGAGAAACTTCGACACTAAGTATTTAGCACTTTCATTCCTTTTTATTTTGTATTACAGAACGTCATCAGAAAAAAATATGTGTGTGTGTGTGTGTGTGTGTGTGTGTGTGTGTGTGTGTGTGTGTGTGTGTATATATATATATATATATATATGTATGAGACATCTTTTTTAAATGTCTATTTCCAGCTTTTGTGATTCATGCACCCAATAATGTTTGGCAAGTTGATCCTTTATACATTTTTTTCTTATCATTAACACTGGAACCTGTCACATTTTACAAGATTTTTTGTTTTAATGAAAAAAGTCAAAGAATAAAAAAAGACAGACCCTCACAGCACCCCCATAACCAGTTAGCTTAATACAAACACTATAATAGGAACAATTATCTCAGATAAACAGCTGCAAACACAGGCCTTAGTTAACCTAAAGTTGAGGTTATCCATGCTAAGAAGCATGTTGCTTGCTGTGCTTCTCCTTACTCTAATTGGTATCTGTTCTTCATATTTATTCTTCTCCCAGATGTGAAAAACAGCTTGGATACTTTCAGAAGACATTAACTTTTATCCTTGAAGAAACCAGTGATTTGGCTTTTTTATTGTTCTATAATCAGTTTGCCTCCATGTAAATGTAAGAGAAAAGAAAATGTAGCCCTCATATGGAGGCTTCTAAAGAGAAGCTGAAATATTTTTTTCTAAAGGAAAACTTTTATTATATTCTGTGTTCTCTTATTTACTTGTTTCCACCTAAAACTTGTTATTAGGTTAAGCTAAGGGTCTTAATCTAGACATTCACCTATGCAAATGTAAGAGAAAACATATATTATGATCCGTGTACTTTTGCACCTCACCCCCACCTCAACAACTAAATATTACATCCTATTAACTTAAACATGCCTTTGTCTAGCCTTTTTTATCTTTTTTTTGAGTTGTAGTAGCTACATATCTTAATACTAAAAAAGAAAGACAGACATAAAGAAAGGCATTTGTTTACTTTAGTATCTTTATTACATACAACTAAATAAACTTTACAAAAATGTCATTTATATAATGAAAAGTTTTATAGAAATGCTGTTAAGAACAGAAATTGTTTTACTTACAGCTACCTTTTTCCTTCTTCTTCAGAAAGAGAGCTCTAGTCTGAGTCTGAATTAGAATCTGAGGAAAAGACCTGTATCCATCCCTGCATTTTCCTGTTCTGATTCCAAATCTTGAATTTCTTCAGGAAGAGGAATCCCTCTTTCTTTTACAAGAAAGTACTTTACAAGAAAAATCAATAGCCTGAATTAAACCCTGAGCCAGACTGAGAAAATAACTGCTATCCAAAGAAATTTGAGAATGACTAGATATATACTTGGTTTCTGTTTCTTTTTGACAGGGAAAAATGGGGCAAACTATGGCACAGGGATGAGCACAGCATTCTAACAAAATAGGGAAACCTCCCCTATTTCCTCTCCCAGGACTGGCAATGGTTGCTGTCCGTTGCCCACTGAAGGGATCTCAACATTTACAGGGGATGTGGCTATCCCCCAGTCCAGAAGGTCTATAGGTACTACACCATAGGGATCTGGGGTAAAAGATGTGTGATCTAAGATACAACAAATGGCCATAGCAGAGTTACCCACCTTCCGCTGAAGAGAATTGTTAGCATGCTATGGTGTTCCTTTTGTGGCTAGAAGAAGGACTGAATGATTGCGGGACTGGTAGTCTGTTCCATGATCAAACAAAACCTTTTCCATAGAAGACAAACAGCAAGTGTTGGTAAACACTACCAGCCAATAAAAATTACTTTTTTGACAGAAAAACACAGTAAAAACACTTTAAAATACTATTCCAGCTCCACAAAAGAAAAGGAAACACAATTTCTCCACAGAAAAAAATGTTTTCAGTTACTTTTCAGAACTTTTACACTGACAGGAAAAAAGCGCTCCATTTAAAAGTATGTTACAGTCTCAAGACAGTCCATTAAAACAAAACATATCTAGCTTTAAAATAACTTTCTTGAAGAGGAAAGTAATAAAATATCAACAAAATTATGAAAATGGAAGTTTTTTTTCCCAAAGGGAACTTATCTGCTTTGTCAAGGAAAGCACAAGCTGACAGTTGATCCTCAAAAGCCTCAGAGCAGTTTACTCTTTGGCAGCACTAAAGCTCTGAAGGGCTTCATGCCCAAACTTGTCTTTTAGTCATCTCAGCTCAAGCTGCTCAGCAATTTGGGCATGTGGAAGGTGCTCTGAAGCTTTGGACGTTGACCAGTTTTTATATTCTTGGCAGGATATAACCCACATATCTTAGGCTGCTGAAGCAATGATCAATATGCTGAACATCTTAATGTGTAAGGTATTTTACCCTCCTTGTGAAAACCTTGAAGGATTTTACTTGTAAAGAGATTGACATGTAAGCATCTTAAAGTACTTTTAGTTGGTAGGACCTGCTTGTGAACAGCTTGATTATCTAATACTATTTTAGGTAGGGCTGTGGTGACTCCAGCTTTGAAAAGTATGAAACATTTGTATCTAAAAGTATTTTAGGTAGGTAAGACTAGTATTGTGAACAGCTTAACAATTATGTACTTAGAGGTGTTTTAGGTAGGTCCCTGGCTATGATGGGCTTGATACGTAAATATCTGAATGTATTTTAGGTAGGATCTGTGAAGGACTTGATACACAGATATCTAAAGGAGTTTTAGATAGGTAGGACACTGGTTGTAAGGAGGCTGATTGGTTGTGAATAGCTTGAAAATCTATGTAAGGAATTGGTTCTGAAGAGCTTGACACACCACAGGTATCTAATGGATTTTAGGTAGGAAGGGCTCTGATTGTGAAGCTCTTCATACTCAATTATCTAAAGTAATTTTAGATAGGTATATGGACCATAATGGTGGAGAGCTTGACACACAGTTATCTAAAGCAATTTTAGGTAGGCAGGTAGACCTTGGTTGTGAAGAGCTTGATACACATCTCTCTAAATCTGCTTTAGGTGAGTAGGAGATCCTTGGTTTTAAACAGCTTGATACACAAACATCTAATTGTTTATTTATGTTTAATATACGTAAGACTCTAGCTGTGAATAGCTTGATATACCAGTATTTAAATGTATTTTAGATATATAGGACTCTGGTTATGAAGAACTTGATACATAAGTATCTAACATATCTAAAATTGTTTTAAGTATGTACAATCCTGGTTATGAAACTCTTATTAAGTATAAAGAGCTCAAAACAGTCTTTCAGACACAGGTAACCAATGTAGATACCAAAACACAGGAGCTATATACTTGAAGCAGAATGTTCCAGCCAGTGCTCTGGCTACAGAACTTTGCACATGCTTGCAGATGGGAAAGCTGGAAGCAGAAAGCTCATGGTACAACATATACACAATAGCTCAATCAGAAAAAAAAACACTGAATGAATTACTGCCTTAAGATTTAGTTTTGGTATGAGGTGCTTGAATATGGAAGTGGACCAAATGTGGAAGTATGAGCACCTTATTTGAACTGGCCTCTGTTCCTTATTAACAGTGCTTTATCCAGGCATGTTTCTAGACCATTTCACCAAGGAAAATATTTCAACCTATTCCTCTATTACAAAAAAAGAAATGGGTGGGGGTATGAAGGCCATTATAACTGGGCAGCAGCATGAATTATCATCACCTCCATATGCGTTACATTTAGCTTCAGCCAACATAAAGTCAACTAATCAAAGACTGATCCAGGTAATTTTCAAAACTGTTAAAGTATGAGGCATAATCTAAAGAGAAGAAGAGACAAAGCTGAACCCTATTATCATTGCAATGGCATAGCAATGATATTGCATGCCTTTCCTTAATATGACCTCTCCAAGTTGAAGCACATACTCTGTGAACAGCAGAGACTAAAACATGAATGCTGTGGAACCCAAAAATGAATGTTGTGAAACCCTGTAAATCAGGAATTGGTACTGGGGATACTTTAGGTTTAAAACCAACCAATGAGTGTGTATCTAAAGATAAGAGGAGAGCCAAGTGAAGACAGCAAAATGAAACACAGTGAAGATATGCAGACAGAAGAAGTTTGTTACTTAATTTGCATTACACTGGGTTTTAAGATTACCTTCCTTTCTAGCTGCCCAATGGCTTTAAGTATCTAATCTTCTGTGAGCCCAGAGATTCATTAAACTCCCACAGAAATAACAAAATATCATCACATAAAGAATTTATTATACCTCAAAGGTACATACAGATATGATTGTTTCAAGGCAACAGGATAACGTCAAATCTGATGTCACCTACTATTGGAATCTTACAGCTGTAAATTGTAAGTAAATTGTCTAATGAAAAAAATAATGTTTCCAGGGCTGCAAACACATAAAATGTCTGTACACTGTAAACAAAAGGCTTTCTTCACATATGTCTGCAATCTCAAGAGAAGCACCCAGATCTACTCAGAACTGGTGGTCAAGGACACCACAAAGACAAATCCTGTAGATATAGCTAACCTGCTGGCAGACAACCTCCCCCATCAGTTAAAAAGGACATCCCCAGTACCTGCCCTCCTCCCCTTATCTCTAGGGAGCAAGTCATCACTGCCCTCTCAAAGGTAAAAAATACAGTCTCCATGGGACTCAATAACATCCCGTGCTGCATCCTACATGAACTCTGGCATGAACCTGCAGCACAATTAGGCACCCCATTCCACCAAAGCCTGAGTACCGGCTTCATACCAGCTGAGTGGAGGACAGCTACTGTCATTTCTTTGCACAAAGGTGGCGCGCCCACTGATTCAGGAAATTATAGACCCATCAGCCTAACTAGCCTGATCTGCAAGGCCATGGAGCAGATTATCATGGATCTCTTTAACAAGGACATTGGCAACTTCCAGACACTTGATCCCACACAATTTAGTTTTGTCAAGAGGAGGGCATGCCTGTTAAATTTGGTTGACTTCTCTGAGACAGTCACCAAGGCCATAGATGAGGGGAAGATGGTCCACACCACATACCTTGACCTGGCCAAGGCCTTCAATACTATTCCCCACTCAGGTATAATAGATAAACTCTCTCAACTAGGCATCAATCCATATGTTACCAGATGGGTAGCAAACTAGTTCACTGATAGAGCCCACCTAATCAAAATAGGGGAAGTCACCTCAAGTAGTAGACCCATAATAAGCGGTCTACCCCAGGGATCGGCCTTGGGGCCTCTGCTGTTTTGGATATATTTCTCAGAGGTGCAGGCTAAATCTAGTGGGCTATGGCTGACCAAGTTTGCAGGGTGCTGTCATCAGTTCCCCTAGTGATGTGGACATCATCCAAGAGGGTCTCACCCAAATAAATGACTGGTGCCGGAAAAATGGCCTCAAATTGAATGCCAAAAAAATGAATCATCATCCATTTTGGGGAGAATGACATCCCCACATATTATCACGTTGATAATAAGGCACTAAGCACGCAATCAGTCGTGAGGGACTTGGGAACCCAAGTTGACAGCAAACTGACTTTTGACCATCATATTGCCTCCGTTATATGGAAAGCATTCTACATGGCCCACCTCATTAATAAATGTATCTCATCCAGGGACAAGGTGGTCATAACATCTCTGTATTCTTCCCTTATAAGACCCATTATTGAGTACAATTGTCCATTTGGCATGTACCTCACAAAGCACATGCAGCAGCTGGTTAGACCACAGTGGTTTCTCACCAGGAGAATCCAGGGCCTCAAACATCTACCATACACAGATAGGCTAAAAGCCCTGTCCCTCTACTCAGTCTCCTACAAACTCCTCAGAGGTGACCTCTGTCTGGCGTACAAAGCAATCTCAGACCCCACCCTGATGGGACTTTTGCATATCCACAAGTCAAACTCCACTCGAGTAACCCTCACACGTGACCTCAACCTGGTCTGTAACATCAATAGGACTTGTTGGCGGGACAGATTTGTGTCCCAGAGACTCCCCCTTTTGTGGAATAGACTCCCTCTCCATGTAAAGCAGAGTAGCTCATTAAATCTTTTTAAGTGCAACCTGGATAACTGGATCGGGAACAGAAAATATACTCCTGGGATTCTACCTGTGTCCCTGATTGACAGTGGCATAGGGTGCTGACTTGTTGGAACATGGGCTAAATTCTTGGCTAGGCTTGTGAGGGCCTCAGGGCCAATAGCCTAGTAACTTCTTATGATCCTATGATCCTATATGCACATATGTAAATAATACTTATCAATATGCAAATAATATCAACCAACCAGTAAAATGTGGGATACAGTCTTGCAAAACACATTATGACATTGCCGTATTACTGTGCAAAGACTTTACTGCTGAGAGCCTTAAGTTGTTACTGCATGAACACTTTGCTGCTGTTACACAATTATGTTTAAAATATGCTACTGTAATGTGAGTCCAAACCAAGGTTATTTATTCTGTAATTCTTATAATAATGTATTGATTTCCCTATTGTACATGAAATCTCAAGAATATGATGATTTTACTAATGTACTTAAAAACACTCCATGGCTGAAAAGGGTCTTTGGAGCAGATCACCTACCTGGTTATCACATTTAATACATAAAAAATAAATAAATCTCCTTTATCTTCATAAAAATGTGCATATTTTCTTTCTTTTACTTTTTTATTTCTTTTCATCAAATGCAAGTGTTGTTTGTCCAAAAGTGTACCAGGTATCAATATCTGTTATTCTTCTTTATGACTGTATTTATTGCTAAAAGATGTAAAATTTACATTGTTGTTTTTTTTGGGATAATCTGACAAAATGGGTATTTATGGTGACTATCAGGTCATTGAAGCACAGTTGCCTGAAACTCACATGGCTGAAAAAAATTGACTGAAAAGCACTTTAACTGAAATTTCTTTTGACCATGTTCCCATTGGACTGCATACTGATTTCTCTGAATCACAAATGACAAAAAAGTGTATATATGCAGTATGCTATGGTATCATTTCTGAGTATATGATTGGCTACAGAAGTGAGTATTGAAGATAATGTTTGGATTGGCAGTGTCTGTGGAGTTAGTATTACATAATCAAGGAGAAAAAACATAAAGGGTGACAGCCTGTCACCCTTTATGTTTTTGGAGCTTTAGTTTGTGTTTGTTTCCTGGTTTTTGGTATATAATAAAGGGGGTAGAATTTTTTTTATGATTTGAAATTCAGTCAACAAATTCATCCAAGTGAAATTTCAGTCAAATTTCAGTCAAATTTTCAGTCATGTGAGTTCAGTCAACTGTGCTTCAATGATTCGATAGACACCTGGATATCTGCTGTCTATAATAATTCCCAGGATCTCTGCACCATTAGGGCAAGGAAAAACTCCCCTCTATAGTGGACCTTCTCAAGTTAGGGGTTGGTACAATGGTTAAGGTGTTCACCTCACACAGACAAGGTACAAAGCTGGATTTTCACCTTTGGAAGTGAAATTGACTATGTTTAAAATGGTTCACTAGGGAAAGTAGCCTAGTACTTAACTATGAACCAGTTGGTCAAGGGACCATCAGCAAATGCTAAACCGCATTTAAACGTATAGAAATTACTCAGCACATGTTTTAAAATAATAGAATGGACATAAAAATTATTGTTCTTAAATCTACTCAAATAGTCTCACAAATATTAAGTTTTCAGTAGATTAACCAAAAACTGATTGGTTTTCACCCAACTTGTCTTCTCCTGGAAGATATTTAGAAGTTATGTACTTACCATAACGTTCCATCTGAGTAGGTGGATTCATTTGTCTGCAACCTGTGGGTATGGATCCAATATCGGATCCGAACCGGCATGGTTTATCCAGCTATGGATCCGAGCTCCTAGCTCCTACCCTCACCCATAATGCCCTGCTCTCCCTACATGACCTCAGATCGAGTTTGCCCTGCACCAACTACCCTAACTAAAGGGTAAGACACCCAATGCAGGAACTGACAAGGCCAGGGAGATAGGAGGGCAGGATGGTTGCAGACAAATGAATCCACCTACTCAGATGGAACGTTATGGTAAGTACATAACTTCTAAATTTGAAGTAGGAGATTCATTTGTCAGCAACCTGTGGGACAGAGTCCCCAGCTACCTGAATCTTGGGTGGCCATCATGGAAGGATATTCCGATGCTCTACCTCTAGACGTGATGTCCAGCTTGTAATGAGAAATAAAGGTATGAGATGAAGCCCAAGTGGCCGCTGAACAAATGTCATCCAGAGGAACCCTAGACTTAAAGGCCGCTGAAGTAGAGACAGACCGGGTCGAATGAGCATGGACTCCCTCGGCCTCCCAGAAGCTTGACGCTAACAGAATACACGGAGAAATCCAGCGTGACAAAGAAACTTTGGAAATTGGTTTACCCAGATTGAATTTGGCAAAGGAAATGAACAATTGGTCGGATTGCCTATGACCAGCTGTTCTGTGAAGGTAAAAGCAAGCTGCCTGTGAACATCCAAGGAATGCAGCTTGTATTCACCTTTGTTTTGATACTTAGGAAAGAAAACAGGGAGGTTGATAGACTGATTAATGTTAGCTTCGAAGCTACCTTAGGAAGAAAGGAGGATTGATCCTGAGGCACACCCGGTCGGATGGAAGATCAAATAAGGCGGTTTCATGGACAGGGCCTGAAGTTCAGAAACTCTCTTAGCGAAGTAATGGCTACTAAAAAAGCAGTCTTAAGAGACAAGAATTTAAGATCTACTGTGGCTGCAGGCTTGAAGGCGGTCAAGGCCTGAAGTACCAAGGAAAGATCGGGAACCGTTTCTTTGACAGGGGTCTGAGCAAGGTGCCTTTTAGGAAGATTTTGCATAACTTAGCTGACATAAGAGGCCCAGAGTCATGACCAACATGGTAATGAGAAATGGCCGCTAGCTGAACTTTGACCATGGAACTACTGGCGCCATCATTAAAGAGAGTAGTAAGGAAGTCTAGAACCAAAGGAAGGGGAACCGTGAAGGGATCTAGACCTTGCCGCTCTGCCCAAATGGAGAAACGCTTCCATTTACTGCGGTAAATTTTCCTGGTAGAGGGCTTGTGGGCCGCTACCAGAATGGCCTTAACTGGGGACGAGATACCGGGAGTCCTGATTAGGAGTGGAACTGGAGCAGCCAAGCAGTCAACTTCAGGTTGCCCAGGTTTGGAGTTGGTAGGTTCGATGGGTGTGATATCAGATCCGGAATGGGATCTAGAATCCAAGGTGGATTCACTGAATGAGACCTTAGGTAAGGGAACCAGATCTGTCAAGGCCAGAATGGGGCAATGAGGATCATTCTGCACCCCAACCGAGAGGCTTTCTGAAGTACTTGGAGCATCAGAGGCAGAGGGGGGTATGCGTAAAGAAGACTGGGAGGCCAAGCATGCACTAGGTCTCGGGAATCCCTGGAGGATTAGAGTGAAAAAACTGTTGCACTTGGCATTTAAGGGAGAAGCAAAGAGATCGCAACAGGGAGTCCCCCACTGTGCGAAGATACGTTTCACTATTTGAGCATTGAGAGACCACTCATACGGGGAGAGAATGGTGCGACTGAGCTTGTCTGCTAGGATGTTGGACCGACCCGGAATATGCGTTAAGCGGTTGGTGGAGATCGCCCATTCCCACACTCTCATGGCTTCTCGACATAAAGGGTAAGACCTGGTCCCCCCCTGTTTGTTGATGTACCAGACCACCGACATGTTGTCTGACTGAATCGCAATTGTTCCCAGGGGAAGGAGGGCTTGAAGTGCTTGCAATGCCAAGAGCACCGCCCTCATTTCCAGAACATTGATATGCAGGGAGGTCTCTGAATCGCTCCACGTGCCTTGGACCGTCCGTCCATAAAATGCCCCCACCCGAGGCGGGAAGCGTCCGTGGTCACTGTGGTGAGAGGAGATGCACAAAAGGGCGGCCTCTGTGGAGATCTGGGGAATGGAGCCACCACAAGAGAGACCGCTTGCAAGCCTTGCTGATTGCAATGGGGTGATGTAGGGGGAGAGAGAGAAATGACCATTGCACCTGAAGTGTCCACTGAAGCACCCGCATGTTCAAGCAGGCGAGCGGAAGAAGAGTAATCGCTGCCGCCATAGACCCTAGTGCCCTCAGGACCAATTCCGCAGGAGCTGAGCTGGAGTGAAGGATGGCCCGCACCTGGAGTCACAGATTCCGAACTCTGTCGGTTGTGAGAAAGGCTCTTAAATTTCTCGTGTCTAACCTGGCCCCTATAAATTCTATTATCTGAGTAGGGACCACGTTGGACTTTTCTATGTTTATCGTGATGCCTAGCCGGGGAGCTAGACGAAGAAAAGAGTCTCTTGCCAAGGATAGTAGATGCCTTGTTGGGGCAGTGAGAAGCCAGTCGTCCAGGTACGGAAAGACCTGCACCCCCTGAAGCCTCAGGTGGGCCGCAACCACTGCTAATACTTTGGTGAACACCCTGGGGGCTGTGGTGAGACCAAAGGGAAGGACCCTGAACTGGTAGTGACTGGCTCCCAGCCGGAAGTGAAGAAACCTCCTGGATTGTCTGTCCATTAGAATGTGGTAGTACGCATCCTTGAGGTCTATAGAGCATATCCAGTGATTCTCCCCTAGAAGGGGGAGGATGGATTGTAGAGTGACCATCCGGAACTTCTCCTTGGGAACTGCCAGGTTCAATAGGGACAGGTCCAGAATGGGTCTTAGGTCCCCCGTCTTTTTTGGCACTAAAAAGAACCTGGAGTAGAACCCTGATCCGATCTGGTCTGGGGGGACGGGCTGGATGGCTCTTTTTCTCAGCAGATGGCCAATTTCTGCTGAAGCAGCCTCCCTTTGATCGGGTGGAATATCGGGGAGGATTTTGAATCTTGGGACATGAAGAAAGGGGATTTTGTAACCTCTGGATATGATCTGGAGTACCCAGCGGTCCGATGTAATGGACTCCCATGCCGCTAGGTGCTCCGAAAAATGTCCCCTGACTGCCTCCAGAGTGGAGCAGTCGGGCAACCCCTCAGGGTTGCTGCGTGGGCCATTCAGAGAAAGGTTCTCTGGACCCAAAGTTCCTGGGAGCCCCTCTGCCCCTAGAGCGGCATTCTCCCTGTCCTCCTCTGCCGCGGAAGGACTGGTTGTCCAGAGCGGGTTGGGATTGCTGCGACTTCCGGAACCACATCTTCTTCTGGCCCTTTTGGTTCCTAGAGTAGGACCTCTGGGGCACAGAGAAGCGGACTCCGATGGCAGACAGTGTCTTCCCGTCCTTCTCGCTCTGAACCAAGGTGTCGCGAACCGTCTTGCCAAAAAGGGCAGAACCCTCAAAGGGGCGTTTGAAGGGCTCTGTGAAATCACAGTGGCGGAGCCAGGCCTGGCGTCTTGTGACTAGGCCCACTCCTGCAGCTCTAGCGGGTCCCTCGGTAGCATGGGAAAGTAACCGCATAGAGGTGTTGGACACGGAAGAGTGGCCATGGTGGAGTGCAAAGTTTGTCCTCCTCCGACATGGACTCTGGGGGGGATGCAGCGTATTCCTTGATAAGATCGCGCTGCATCCTAATGACATGTGCCAAATAGTTGAGTGCCCTCACTGAGAAGGTCACTGAACTAAACATTCGCTTCCCCAAATGGTCCATCATCCGAGACTCCTTGCTCGGGGGATGGACTGAGGGACTCTCCTGAGTGAGTTCCCTCTTAGTGGCTGCTGCCGACAACATGGCATCTACCGGGGGTCCCTTGCTCCAGTGGGCACGGTCAGCAGGGTGGCTAAGGATCCTGTCTGGCCTCTTGGGGATTGGCTCCACGGTGTCCGGTTCCTTCCATGCCCTGGTGGTAATAAGGTCCACCAGGGGTCGCAGGAGGACACCCAAGAGGTAGACGGGCCCGCTTCAAATGCCTCCAAGAACACGGACTCGTCCGAGGAAGACTTTGGGGCAGACCACCCACCTCTTATCCGCAACATTTCCATGATGTCTTCAAAGGAGACATCCTCAGGGGGTGATCTTGGGGAGCCTTCCCCTTCCTCCAAGTCAGTGTCTTCAGTTAAAGACTCGGGGGAGTCTATGTGCCTCCTCTTGCGAGGTGCTTCCTCGGGGGGGGGGCTATCCGAGGAGCCCTCGCCAGCAATGTCCAGATCCAAGGGGACTGCTTGGGGCAATGAAGCGGGCTGTCCCAGTGGCCGGGTGATGGAAGCCTGGCCCAGAGCAGATGGAGTGCCAAAGCAAGGGCCGGGGTCCGGATGCCCTCAACAGAGCCCTCTCCACTACATCAAAAGCGAGGGAGCCAGCCTCGACAATAGGATCGATCCGATGAATGGATCGGGGATCCGAGGGAACAGTGCGCTCCGACAGCACTGAGTCCCTCGGATGATCCGACAAACGATCCGAAGTACCCAGTACTGTCGGCGCCCGACCACCCCGGCTCGAGGCCTGCCGGCTCCAGCGCTCCCACCCCCAGGGTCGGAGAAGGGGCTATGGGCTTGAAAAATGGGGTCAAGCTCCCCAGACACCCATCTGCATTTGGGCCTGGATGAACCTTCGCATCATCCGGTCCAGATCAGCATTGGAGAGGCTGTAGGTAGACCTCGACAAGGCTACTGAGGTAGGCCTTGAATGCTGCCTGGTCTCCTCATCCTCAGAAAACAAGGAGACCGGAGGAGGAGATCCAGCAGCCAAAGGGGCCGAGGCGGAGGACTCGGCCCGCAGCTGTGGTGCTTCTCTCATCCTTCTTCCTGGCTTCCCTCTCCTCCGAACCCATAGAGGGAGTTTGAATCCCGGGAGGAGGGGCAAGGCAGGAACTGCGGGCAGTAACTACCAGCAGGCGGCGGCGCCAGTCCGGGGCAAGAGTCCCGCCAAGACCAGCCCTCCGCTCCTTCAATGCCCTGGGGTTGAACCCTGTACAGATTGAACACCCAGAAGTGAGGTGTTCAACCCCGTGGCCATCAGCAGGGGAAAGCTTATGGCCACACTAGAGGAAAATAGGCTTTGGGGCCTCAGACATACTTTTTTTTTTTTTTTTTTAAAAAGTAAAGTAAGGTACTGAAAATTACACACTCACACAAGGCCCCAAAGACAACTCACACACACTACTACGCACCAGCGAGGGGAGGGTAACAAAAGGTAAGTAAGTTAAACTCAAAAAAGATAAATTAGATAGGGAACCTAAAACTTTCACACAGTTTTAAAATTTAAACTATCAAAATCTAATTTTAAACCAGAAAAATATCACTTAGCTCAGGAGCTCAAGAAAATCCAGCTGTCACCATGCGCGGCAAACTAGATCTGAGGTCATGTAGGGAGAGCAGGGCATTATGGGTGAGGGGAGGAGCTAGGTGCTCGGATCCATAGCTGGATAAACCATGCCGGTTCGGATCCGATATCGGATCCATACCCACAGGTTGCTGACAAATGAATCTCCTACTTCAGATTATAGGTTTAATCCATTTTTCTAGATGTGTATGATAAGCTTTGTTATGGCTGTTTTTTATTTTACATACATTTCTGCATCACACTCAGTTTGTGTTATACAGATGTTTGTTTTGTCTCTTTTGTGTAATTATTTCTCATAGTCTTCCTTCTCTTAAAAATAAGCTTGTAAGTTTATTTTCTAAACCTCACTTGGCCATGCTCTCATGTAGGATAAGCTGCAGTTTATTCTGAACATGCCCACAAACAAAATAAAATGCAGATTTTTTTTAGGTGTTTCTTATTTTGATGAATTAATAATTGTTTTTTTTTGAAGAAATGTCCATACTAAGCCATAACAATCTTGAAAAGGGAAAAAAACACAACACTTAAAAAATTTGCTCAGTGCATTTGTAGTTATTAGAAAAACAGTATAAATGTAAGAACACTCTATAAGAATTACTATACCACTAAAGGGGCATCTTGTTATTAATCCAATATCATGTATGGTTACAACTATTTTGAGACTGCAATGCAAAACTAGGTTTATATGTAACACGTGATACAGGCCTTCCTTGAATCTTTAAGATGTCACAATATACTTATATACTTGCTCCTTCTTAACTTTTTTCACTATCTGTATCACCAAGGCCCTCCCAGAAATATCTTAGAAAATTTAGTAGACATGATAAGGAAACTATTAATCTACCTGTACCTTGTACCTCTTAACAACCGGGTCTACATCAGAACATCGAAGTATTAAAACTTCGAATGTTCTGATATCAAACACTATTCAGCGAACGTTAAGAATAGCGAAGCTGCAGAACAGCAAATTTTTTCCTCTGGAAAGAATTTGGTTGGCCATTTCTGTGGCTTTGCTATTCTTAGCACTGTGGTGGAAAGTTACGGGTTGGGTTCAGGTAAGTATGCGATTGTTTGTACGTTAGGGTTAGGGGTGGGTTAAGTGAGTTAGGGTTAGGGCATGGGTTAGGTGTGTGTGCAATAGTGACAGACTTTAGGGTTAGGGGTGGTTTAAGTGAGTTAGGGTTAGGGCGTGGGTTAGGTGAGTGTGCGATAGTGACGGATCTTAGGGTTAGGGTTTGGGTTAAGGTAAGTGGGTAGATAGTAGTGTATGTTTAGTTTAGTGTAGCGTTAGATGTAGGAATTTAAGTATATGTGTGTGGTTGCTGTTTGTTTGATGTGCTTGTGTTGT
This sequence comes from Protopterus annectens, assembly GCF_019279795.1. Taxonomy (NCBI): domain Eukaryota; kingdom Metazoa; phylum Chordata; order Ceratodontiformes; family Protopteridae; genus Protopterus; species Protopterus annectens. Next base: position 859,861,610 of record NC_056747.1, on the reverse strand, counting down.
GTGTATGTGTTTCGGAGCAGCAAATTTTTTCCATGGGAAAAAAATTGCTGTTCTGAATGTTCGATGTTTTCATGTTTAGATGTTTTGGGGCCGATGAAATAGCATTCGCTATTTTCATCTTTCGATAATGTGATATAAAGGCTAACAATCATGCACACTGGTTTCAACTCACACTTCCTTTCCCATACTAATACTTGAGATAATATCATCTCACAAGCTGATACTAAAACTTCTAAGTACACTTAAGCAAGCCCTAACCATTGTTCAGGTTCAACCATCCCTATGTCACAAATCTGTTATCTGTCAATGAAAACATCCCCCTACTCTCTGGAATTCTACAACTAGATTTTGGCCTCCACATCTTACTAGCATTCTTCCCACCCTTCATTTTATAACCATCAGGCAGCACTTTGGAACAGACTCCCCATCCACGTAAAACAAAGCTCAACACTGACCATATTCAAGTGTAAAATGGATTAATGGATAGGAAATGGGAAATTTACCCCCCACCGTACTACTATTGAACAGAGGCAGCTACTATGTGCTTAATCCCAATGTTTGGTTTCCCTCAAAATATCTATGTTTTGAACTATTAATTATCACTAGAGTAATATATAAATGTAGTTCTTGGAAATGGTTAGGTGAATTAAAACTCCAGTGGGATAGGCTAATTTTAAGCACCAGATGGGATAAGTGGCTTGGTTTCAAATGGCCCACAAAGTCAGTTGGCACTAATCTATGAACCTTGAAACCTGTATACCTAGCTGGTTGCATTATGAGAACTTAACACTGAAAAACGTACACCTCGACCTCCCCCAATTCCAATATTAATAATTCCTGCCCTTTACAGATTACCTCTCAAATTTTTCTCTATCACCTCATGGTTAGCTAACCTGATGGTCATAACAATAATACCATATACTCTTAGAAACTGTGCAGAATCATTTAACTCACCTTTTTTTATTTTCATAAAAATTCAGATAAACTGTGTTAATACACATCAGCCTCGACACTGGTGGATGATTCAATAAAGAGGGAACTTATTAATAAAAAAGCAAAAAAGGGAAAAAGGGCAGAAGTACTCCAGAACAAATTATTCCATTCTACCAGCTTAAATCAAATTGCACTTCTCCAGGAGCAGTCCAGCCAGCTCATTAGAAAATCAACACGTGTCTGTACCATTGGCTTTGTAGGGGCACCAATTACCCTTCTACTTATGGAAAGAAAAGCAATGGCTCATTGTCAAAAATACACACTTAATTGAACCAGATATCTAACACGAGAACAGAAACATTAAACTAAACTTGACAGACACACAAGGGCATACCTCCTTTTAAAATAACAAACAAAATATGTAAAGAGAGTACCCCATGGCAAAGCACAACATCTTACCTTACACCCTGAAGTTATCCAGTCATCAAGACCTACAAATCTCTCCAAAAGAAAGTATAAACTGCCCTTCTTTTTTCCCATATCTGTCTTTTCATTCTTTTCATCACTTCCAACCATAATGCTGCCCATTAACTCATATTTTAAAAGAACATTCAAGATTATTTAAACTAAAATAAAGACTGCTAGAACCATGATAAATTACATTTTCCCATACACCTATACATTATCATACCTGAAATCAAACTTTAAAGCATTCATGCCAGCTTTAAATGAAAAACAGCCCTAGGCAAAGGGTTCCATGGTATCCCCTCACCCACTGTTCACAGGTCACACCACCTCTGCACCAACCCTAGTGCCCCTTCTGGTTCCCTCCACCCTAGCATCTCCACATCATTCAGATCTGGCTCACTTCTTACCATCTTACTATTGCCTTTAATGGAGAGGCCTGATTTTTAGTGGACATTGGTTAACTCCCTTGGCAGGGAAGGAATGAGCCACAAGATAGTTACCCAGCCCAAGATGAGGCTGGTATACCCATAGAGGGGAGCATTGTTAAGCTTGACCTGTGGCCCAATCTGTCATTCTGGATAAGGAATGAATGGTTCATTTCAGTCACAGTAGAGGAGTGCTAGGGTTGGTCAGGCAGACATTTAGGATAAATATTTACATATTTTTTCTATAAAAATATTCCATTATATATATATATATATATATATATATATATATATATATATATATATATATATAGTGTGTGTGTGTGTGTGAGTCTCTGTGTGTTGTGTATGCATATTGTACACACACACACACATATATATATATATATATATATATATATATATATATATATATATAGTGTGTGTGTGTGTGTGTGTATGTTGTGTGTGTGTGTGTATTGTACACACACACATATATATATATATATATATATATATATATATATATATATATATATATATATATATATATATTGGATCTACAGTGGCTCACTGACTTGAAGAAACGTTCATCATGATCTGGCATATTCAATACTGCATCATCAAACTAAATAAAAAGAAGCACAAAAATGATTTTTTTTTCATGTATTACCATACTCTCAAATCTCTAAATATACTAGCTCCAGGATCACACTATACTGGGGTAAAGTACAAGCTGCCCTACTCCAATGCTATCCAAAGCTGAAAAGCAGCACATAAGGAACATACAAGCATTGCTCCCATTCAAAAACCAGATAAAACACAAAAATAAATAAAAAAAATAGCATTTTCTCAAGTCCCCACACAACCCACATCACTGCATTTCTAAATATACTAAATCCAAGATTGAACAACAGTGAGGAAGACAGCAAACCTTACTTTACTGTGAACTGATCTCAAAGAAATCACATGCAACTTGATTATTTGTTGAAATACATCTGGCAAATTAGAGATGAATGTAAAAATAACTGATTGACTAAATGTAAACAGAGATTACTGCTTTCACTTTTTGTTGAAATTCATTCTTGTTGATTGCAGGAGATTGCTGCTAGCTGTGTGATAAGGCATGAGGCCAAAGGCTGAGTGTTCTTTAAGACGTAGCTATGTGGTTACAGTTTAACAACCAGCACACTTGAGTGCCTTAATGTTCTTATAAAATGGCTGATTTACATTTTAAGTTTTCAGTGGGCAGTAGCTTCCAAACTGACTATTTATGTGGAGTGTGAGCTGTGTTTACATGCAGGTAAGTGGAGCTTTGTTCTAACACTGAAGCTTTCAAATGTGCCAAACGTTTTGACATTAGGTATCAGAGTGTGCGTGTGAGTGTTTGTGGGTTAGGGTTAAAGTTATGGCTAGGTTAAGTGATAGTTTTAGAACTTTGTGTATATGATGATGTGTATGCAGTGTGTGCGTGTGTGTCATGCAGTGGTACTGTCGGAGAAAGTGTTTTGGTAAGGTAGCTTTGGATTTTGGTAATGCAAGTAAAACGGAAAAGGGAGGCAAAATTACATTAACAGAATATGTCCCTTACCTGAAGATACAGGTATCTCTGATTTAGTATTTATAAGCGGCCAAGGTAATGGGAGTGGAGTGGGGGCAGTCCCCCCCCCCCAAAAAAAAAAACAGTGTAACAGCAAGACTTGGGAGTCACTTTAAGAAAATAAAAATTGTGCAGTGCATTTTCTGCATTTCTGGATCCACAGTTGCAGCTCTCAGATTTTCAGATTTCTGTCATAAAGACTAGGTTATCTACCCATATCACACACACACACACACACACACACACACACACACACACAGATATAGATAGATGTAACTACTATATATATATATATATATATATATATATATATAAAACAATTGTTTTAATTAGTTATTTTGTAATACTAATGGACCTTTATCAAGCTAGCTGAGTGGTTACAAACCAGTATGACAATAACAGAATGTATAAAACTGAAGAAGAGTACAGTAATGTTATAATTACTCATAATGTTCTTAAACTGTAGACAAATATTCTTGCAAATGTACATTTACAAGTAGTTGTAAATAAGAAGGGGTATGCAGTTGTGGGAATACTGTAAAGTAGTTGAATGAATCGAGTCAACAATAGGGTAAATAGGTATGAAGAGGAAGAGAGTACTAAAAATAATGAAGGAGAGTTAGATGAGTGAAGTAGATTAGGCATTATTCTGGGAAAAGTAAAAGGGAACTGGGTGGGAAGATCTGATATAGAGAATAATCTAGTTAGGTTATGGAGTTATTGAGAAAGCAGGTAAATCTGTGTTTTTAGGTGTGTAATTTATTTCATGCATTCCAGAAATTATATGAAGTGCAATTGTTAGAAGGCTCAACACTTTATTCCCTAAAATACAAACATGTTTTTTGTTTCAGAAGATAAAAACTGTTTAAAGATTACTGTGTTTAATCATAACTGCATACTGTTAAAAAATTTCAAAAACTGTGCCTGTTTCAAATTATTAATATCCATAAAATTATCTGCTTTTCAAGAAAATACATGCAAATGCATGTTTTTATCAAATATACATGCAAACATTCCATGGCAGGGCGAACCACCCTACAGTGTCAACACTGGCTCTAAATGATCACCTCTGTCAAACTGACACCCTGACCCCATGTGAATAAATGGGGAAAATGGTGGTCAATGTATGGACGAATATATGCAAACATTCGTAAAAGCAATGTTTGTTTGTGTCTTTCGGCTTTTCCCGGTTAGGGGTCGCCACAGCGGAACTCCGGTCCGCTAATGATTGGTAGTGGATTTTTACGTACCGGGTTACCAGCCCTGATGCACAACCTTCAACGAAGGCACACCCCATTCACGTATGCCTCCACACAGAAGATGCTCTAGCTGAGAATCAAACAGGACAACGTCTTGCTATGAGGCGACAACATAAAAACAATAATTTTATTAATAAGTGAATGTTACCAAATATTTAACAGTTTGTAAAGTTTTAAATGTATTTACTTGTTCAATTAGTAAGGCAACTGCTTTCCTTGGACTCTTTTCAGCCATGACCCAGGCCACTATGGGAATTTAGTTTAGCCAATCAAGCAGCTTGTTTTAGGAAGTAAGAGAGAACTAGAATACCCAAAGAAAATCTATGCAGGCCATGGGGAGAACATGCAGAACTTCCACAAAAAGATAGTTACGGCAGGTCAGGTTTGAAATCTAGAACTTGGAGCTACTGCCCACTTAAAACTTTAAAATGTAAATCAGCCATTTAATAAGAACATTAAAGCATTCAAGGGTGATTGTTGTTATATCATAGCCATCTAGCTAGGTGTGAAAGAGCACTCAGCCTTTGGCCTCATGCCTTATTACACATGCTTCGCACACAACAACTAGCATCCCTGTAATGTCTTAATGCTTACATATATATTTTTAGGATGCATTTTTTAGATAGTTATGCATATATTTATGGATTTCATCTTTTACAGTTTGTAAATGTTATTTAAAAATTTCTAAAGTTTATCAAGAGACTATGCATTTTTTTAAATGTTTACATGTGTTACTAAATACCACTTTCCTGTTTCTGGTGAGATTATGAGCGGTTGCTCTGTCAAGGATTGGCTTCTTTGTCTTGTACCAGTTGAGTGTCAGAAGAGGCTCCAGGTCTCTGATACTCTGCATTGGATTATGTGGTTAATCAAATAATGAGTGGAAGAATATATTTTCCATTTCTGTTTTCATACTGTACATGAAGGCTAAGCATCCACTATCAGTCACACTGAGTTGTTCCCCTGACTCATGTATTCTTCACTAAAAACAAAACCCAGTCAGAGAAGGCCATCATACAGGCAGCCTCAGTGGGGGAGTTGAGCATTCACTAGCATTACAGCAATGACAGAATATTTTTTATAGGGCATATCCCTTCCCATGGGTGGGGAACAAGTGACCTGCATCACTGAGACATTCACTATTCAGAGAATGTTCCTGCGCTCCCGCAATGAGGGTGTTTGGTGGTTGAACACCTACCTCTTAGCCCATAGTCTGCATCACCATCCTGAGAGTCTGTGGTATTTGAAGGTCCTAGTCTACCCCTCCGAGGAAGGACGTACCCATCCTCTTCATGGTAATGCAACAGATGTATGAGGTGTGTAGTCAAGACTTTGCCCCACTGTACTAGCCGAGATGGTATAAAAGAACATCTTTCTAAATAAAAATAGATCCTCTAAACAGAAATGCATGATTTCATGGTGCAATCAGGAAGCACTGGGACATCAAAATAATGAAAATCACAAAATACATACACAGACGTTTGTCTATAGAATATTAATCGTTCATTTAGCATGTATATTATATTAATGAATCTGGTTTGTAGTTACTAAGTGCTGTAATTCACATCAGTCATAAAAAGAAATATGAGTTTACAAGAACCTTTCAGAATCATTAAATATGGACTGCAAGACACACATTTGGTCAATAGGTGTAGTGGTGACGGGTGTGATGGATGGCTAATGGAATGTTGTATCATTCTGCCCGTATGTTGTGGGTCTCCAGTGTTGTTCTGTGGGAGTCTGCATTAGGCTAAACGTCTTTCATAATGGAATAGGCATCTGTGTGGGATACTAGGGGCCATGTGTTTTACTAAATGGAAATGATGGAAGTTTGGAGGGTTCAAAATACTAGGTGGGGTATACCAGGGATATAACATGGCACTGCATGGATTTGGATTTCGACTTTCTGTTGCAGCACACAGGAAACAGGTATAGTGCAGATAAGCAATCTGAGTAAAGGATGATAACTCTACAGCAAGATTTTAGAAGGTGAAAAACTATGAAATACAATTAGAAGGGGTGGCAACATGAGAGACAGAGAGCTAACGAGAGTAGTGGTGCTGCTGGGGATATAATTATTTGATTATTTGCTTATTTTTATTTGATAACTGCATATGAGCTGGGCAAATGTATATTTTAGTCATGTTCCATACCACAGGCAGAAATACTACAATAGCAAAGTGCTACATATAGTAAACTGAAGACATAGCCAACAACATTTTACAACTAATCATCACGAATAAACTGACATGACAGAAATTTTTTAACAATTGTGAAGAGAACAACCAAGGAATAAGAAGGGCACAAAAGAATGTGGATATAAAGGCATGGGATGGTTAGTTGTGGAGGCAGGAGGCAGAAGGAAAAAGGAAAAAAGAAGCTTATGTACGCTGATTAAGCAACTTCTTGTACTGGAAAATTCTACAGCACTCAGTGGGGGAAGGGGAAGTTTAGTCTGAGGGTAGACTGTTCAGGATTCACAGCAAACAACGTATCATGCTCTGCTAAACGTCACAAAGTGTGATTGTGAATGCTGGCAAAAACAGTCGGGCTACTGATCTGGCTAAGATGGCAGGGCAGACAACAATAAAACTGCGGAGCTTTGCAGGGAAGCAGACACACAATAACTTCTCTGAGGTAATGATTACATCATGTACAACCAAGACCAGGAAAATGAGAATTACAGAATTCACCGAAAGGTTGAGGAACAGTGTGATGTCCAGGGTTATGGAACAGAAAGTTAGTGTTTGGGGATGGGGAAATACAGTGGAACAGCAGAGTTTGCATCAACAATTGGTGGATAAGGACATCCTAAAAGGTGGTTTAGAGAAAGTAATTAAAATAGGAAACTCTCTATACTGAAATGGGGGAGGGTTACAAGAAACATCCCTTGGGAAAGAGATGATGAAAGGAGGGCAATAGGTATGCAGGCAAGTAAGCACAGGAGGTAATAAAAGGAACAAAGAAAGAAAGAAGCGATGAGCGGAGGATAATTCCTTCTAAATGCCAGCAGTATAGGTTAAAAGAGAGAGAGACAGTTCAATAAATAAAGTACAAAGGATTAAGGTTCTGATTTACTAACAAGTAGTTCAGAACCTTAATCCTGAGCTACTAACAAGTATCAGCCTGTGGTCATGGGTTTGATTTCTGTGTGACTCTGCACAAGTCACATGACTACAGACTGAGATCTTGAGTCTCTTGAGGGACTGTAGCAATTGCCTCATGTACACTGACAACACTCTACTAATAACTAACTCTAGTACAGAGGGCGAGATATGCATCTACAACAAGAATTTTGAATCCATGCTCTCTTGAACTCAAAAAAGTAACACAGAAAAGCTGTCAACTCACCCATCGCTACATATGCGCATAGTATCACTACTCATACACATAGTATGCATCAAACACAAAAATCTACATACGCAGAGATTCTCTCGAAAAACTTACTAAAACACCAAAGACCTCCAAAACACAAGACTGCTACAAGTAATACAGTCCCCACAGCACCCATGACACACAGCAACACCAATGTCTCATCCAACAAGCCCATAAGGCGTAACACTCAAAAAACTAAACTTCTTGTCATTGGAGACTCAGTAGTGAGACACATGGAAGCCCCACTCACCAGGGTGGACAAATAGAAGGCCATGTTCAGCTGCCTGTCTGGTGCCAGGATTCATCAGATCATGCATACACTCAGGTCTCTCAGTGATAAGTACCATTATGACTCTGTCATAGTTCATGTTAGTGTGAACAACCTGAGACATACCTCACTGGACTATATGAAGAGAGAAGTGGTTGAGCTCTTTGAGTATGTGTCCCAGGCAGGTATGTCCCTAGCCTTGAGCAGTACACTACCCTTACCTAGAATGGTACCACAAAATAAACAAAAAGTGGTTGATTTCAATAACTGGCTTAGTTTTTGGTGTCATTCAAAGGGGGTCCAGTTCCTGTCAGCCTGAGAAGGCATGGTCAACAAACCTTGCTGCTTTGCCAGAGATGGTTTACACCTGGCACTTCTAGGCTTTTGGCTGCTGGCAAAGACTCTTGTCTCTCCCATAGTGCTTTTTTTAGGCTAGGTCTCGAAAACAACATTACTGATATGAAATTAGCCAATCAGTGTAAAATAAGGGTCATGCTGCTAAATGCTAGGAGCTTAAATCAAAAACAGCACTCCCTGAAAGCACTTCTATCACTAGAAGATGTAGATGTCTGTGCAGTCAAAGAAACCTGGTTCACGCCTCAGACAGTATCTTGGCCTTGGAAGGCTACTATGCCTTCCAGACCTTTAGACTGCAAAATTAATGTGTGAAAACCAAAGGAGGCGGTGTTGCAATCTATATTAGAGATAAATTAACCTCCCGCCTAGTTAGACTGGAGAACTCCATGGAGTTACTCCAAATCCAGGTTACAGTGGGTAAGACCCCCATTAAAGTCATAGCCAATTACAGATCCCCCTACATGGATCACGATGCCCACGAAGCCTACTGACCAAATTGGATACAATCTTACCGAACACACTGGTCATGGGGGATTTTAATTACCCCACCATCAACTGGGAAATTGACGCTAGCCCTAACTTGCTAGCGCAAAAGTTTCTTGACTTTGTTAATTCAAATGCTCTGGAACAAATTGTTAATACCCTAACAAGATGAACAAACACTCTAGATCTGGTTCTCACCAACATGTCAAACAGATGCACTGCCACAACTGTCGGACCCTCATTAGTTAAAACAGACCACAAATCAGTCACCTTCGAGCTGCCACTAATACCAAAGCTCACAAAGGGTGAAATCAGACTAAAAGACTTCACCATGGCAAACTATACCCTCCTAGGTGAAGGTATAAATGCAGTCCAAGCCACACCACAAGATGGAAGCGGTAACTATGTCGAAGTTTACACTAAAGCCCTGTACAATCACCTGCATAAGTGTATAAACCCAGTTGTACCAGATAGAATCAAAGCCAGAGACCCAAGTAAAAACAATCTGCCATGGTGGACATCCATTACCAACAAACTTTACAATAAACACAAAAAGTTGCTGCCTAAGAAAACAAAGGTAAGGCCCCACACAATGTAAAAGCACTCTCCTCAGCCTCAACAGGAAAATAAGATAACTTGTCAAATCCTCCAAGGGCTCCTTTGAGAGAAACTTAGCAAGTACAGCCAAGAATAGCCATAAGGCCTTTTGCAACTATGCACATAACCTAAAAAGTAGGACCCAAGCATGTGCAGAAATAGTGACCAATGGTAGCACACGCACACTGACCCCACAGAGATAGCAAACCTGCTAGCGGATAGGTTTGGCAAAAATTTCACTCCCTTATCCCTTCCTGACTTATCACTAACCTTCTCCCAAACTTCCCCTTATCCCCTCCTAACTTATCACTAACCTTCCCCCAAACTCCCCCCCTACATACCTGAAGAGCAAGTTCTCAAAGCCCTGTCCAAGGAAAAAAAAAACATAGCCTCTATGGGACCAGATGACATCCCAGGTTGTCTTCTAAACAGGCTAAAACATGAACTAGCATCACCATTAAGTACCCTTTTCAATCACTGCCTAACCACAGGCTTTGTTCCTGCAGAATGAAGAACAGAAACAGTTATTCTTCACAAAGGTGGCCTAGCAAAAGACCCAGAGAATTACAGACCTATAAGCCTGACCAGCCTAATCTGTAAGGCCATGGAACATGTCATTACAGACTTCATAAATAAAGACATGGGTGACCTCCAAACCCTGGATCCTACCCAATTCAGCTTAGTCAAGGGCAGATCCTACCTGTTAAATCTGGTGGATTTCTTTGAAAATGTGACCAGGGCCATTGATGGGGGCAAATCTGTGTACACAGCATATCTCAACTTGGTTAAGGCTTTTGACACAATTCCACATTCGGGCATTACTGATAAACTTAGCAAACTGAATGTAAACTCCTTCGTTGTAAGATGGGTTGCCAACTGGCTCACAAACTGGACACACACTATCAAAGTGGGTGACTCCACATCAACCAGATGACCTGTTACCAGTGGGGTGCCACAGGAGTCAGTACTGGATCCCCTACTGTTTGTTATATACTTCTCAGAAGATCAGGTCAAAACTAAGAGGTTGTGGCTGATCAGCTTTGCAGACGACTGCAAACTAGGTGCAATCACTGAATCCCCAAATGATGTCAGTATACTCCAGGAGGGTCTCACTCAGACCAGCGACTGGTGTATTAGTCATGGTCTCAAACTGAATACAAAGAAATGCATCATCATTCCCTTTGGCACAAACAATGTCTCTTCACACTATGAAATCAACAACAATACCCAAAGTACCCACAAAGTGGTAAGGGACCTGAGATCACAAGTTGACTGTGACCTCAACTTTGACCACCATGTGTCTACTGCAGTAAGGAAGGTTTTCTACATGGCACACTTGATTAGTAAAGGCATCACCTTGAGAGCAAAAAAGTTATAACCCCTCTATACTTGGCACTAATCTGACCTATAATTGAGTATAATGCCCCGTTCAGCATGTACTGTACAAAGCACCTGCAGCAATTGGAGAGACCTCAGAGATTTCTAACAAAGAAGATCAAGGGACTCCAGCATGTGCCCTATATAGACTGACTAAAGTCTCTGTCACTATACTCCATATTGTATAGACTTCTTAGGGGAGACTTATGCCTGCCCTACAGAGCAATCCAAGACCCAAACCTAATGAACTTGCTGCACATCTGTAAATCAAACAGGACTAGAGCTACCCATTTCAGGGACCTAAATATGGCCTGCGACTTAAATAGGATGTGCTGGAAGGACAGATTTATCTCCAAGTGACTGTTGTGTCATTGGAACAGGCTACCAATCCATGTGAAACAGAGCACCTCTATAACACTGTTCAAGAGGAACCTGGATGAGTGAATGGGGCACCATAAAGTCTTACTGGGGATAGCGCCCACAACCCTCCCGGACATTGGCAGTCATCACTAAATGCAATCTAGCGTATTGATTAGCATTTCTATGGTATTACATTGGGATGAAATGGCTTGGCTTAAAATGTCCTCCAGATCGATAGCCTAGTAATCTTCTATGATCCTACGTCTGATGTGAAGAAGTGAGGAAACAGTTTTTTTATCTTATTGTTAAAGTAACATTTAAAAGCAGACCTTTCACATGGCCACAATATTTACAGTATCCATTAGGAGCCATCAAGTTAAACTATAAGTGTACAGGAAGGAAAAAGAACTGCAGCTATGCAAGACACCGCAATACAGAAAAACATAAGGCACTCCATCTAGATACAACCTAGAAGGAGGCCAGTGGACAGAGAAAGTAAATTTGAAACCAACAGTAAAAGAAAAGGACTGTGGGAGATAGTGAAGGCAGGGATTAACTACCAGGAGCAGAGTGAAGCAGCAGCTATGGCCAAAAGGATGTTGAGTTGCAACCCTAGGAATACAGATTGAAGGGAAGGGAAGGTGCTGTTACCTGTAGTATATCTGTAGTGCTGCAGAACACTGTTAGGGTTACAATGGTCAGTCTGTGCATAGTTCCAGATGCACTACAAAGAATAAGGATGCAAAATTGTTGGAGAGGGCTCAGAGAAAAGTAACAAAGACAGTAAGGTGAAGTGCTTCAAAGAGAGGCTGAGTGAACTGGAGATGCATTAATTTGAACAAAGAAGGGATAGGGCAGCATAAAATGGATACACAAAATCATGAAAAAGGTTCAAGGGTAATAAACTAAAAGGAAAAAAAAACAGGAACTTGACCCATAGATTAAACTAACAAACTATAACCTTGGTATCAGAAAATGCTATTTTAGAACAACAGAGACTGAGAGGACAGGTAGAATGGACTTATATAGAGGATAGTAAAGAGTAAATTGAAAGAATTCAAAAGAGCTTACATTAGTAGGAGATGAAATCAGACCCAGGCAGAAGAGTCAGTTACAGAATACTAACTGCAATAATGGCCAACCAAGTGGATTGTACATGCTGGCAAATCATATGTATGCATGTATGTATGTAAGTTTGATAAACACCTGCGATACTGATGATTTCCATTCAAGAATAAATCCTACAATCAATGGGACCAGCAAGAAAAAAATGATTGAGGGTCTCTAGTAAGTAGCAATACCACCTCTGACAGAGGCTCAGGAAGTCTTCATACTAGAGATGCAAATGCGAACAGAGTCAGTGTATATCCCAACCTCAATAACTCAGCATTTCTTACAAATTATAATGGTGTCAGTAATCCAGCACTTGTTCTGTCACTACATGCATGCTTTGAGTAAAAAAAAATTCTAAGCTTGTTTTCTGCCTTTCCTGTAACTAGTCTAGTCCAGATACAGACTTGCTGTATCCAGGACTGTGCCTCCTAGCTTTTCAGTGGGAGTGGTAAGCACTAGGTAGCCTTTCTACCATGGGAAGAGTGAATTTTGGCCCAGAAATTGTAGTTCATTGGCCGTTTGGGCAGTTTTTCCATCTCTTTCTACTTTCTGGTTTAAAAGCCCATGTTTGCGTTGGGTCCCTGCCTTTCCTGTAACTAGTGTAGTCCAGGTACAGATTTGCTGTATCCAGGACTGTTGGTAAGCTTCTGAGCCCCCCAAGCCTTTCTGTGTTGGAGAGAAGCCTTCTAGCTTATCAGTGGGAGTGGTAAGCACTTGGTAATCTATCTACCATAGGAGGAGTGGTTTCTGGCCCAGAAATTATAGTTTATTGGCCGTTTGGGAAGCTTTTCCATCTCTTTCAACCTTCTGATTTATAAGCCTGTGTTTGCGCTTGTTTCCTGCCTTTCCTGTTACTAGTCTAGTCCAGGTACAGATTTGCTGTATCCAGGATTCTTTGTAAGCTTCTGAGCCCCCAAGCCTTTCCGTGTTGGAGGGAAGCCTTCTAGCTTATCAGTGGAGTGGTAAGCATTAGGTAGCCTATCTCCACAAGAGGAGTGGTCCCTGGCCCAGAAATTGTAGCTATTGGCTTTTTGAGCAGTTTCTTTCCATCTCTTTCAACTTTCTGGTTTAAAAGCTGCACTTGGCCCGTTTCCCGCCATTCCTATAAATAGCCTAGTCCAGTTACAGAGTTGCTGTTTTCAGGATTGTTTGTAAGCCTCTGAGCCCCTCAAGCCTTTCTGTGTTGGAGGGAAGCCTTCTAGCTTATCAGTGGGAGTGGTAAGCATTAGGTAGCCTATCTACCACAAGAGGAGTGGTTCCTGGCCCAGAAATTGTAGCTATTGGCTGTTTGGGCAGTTTTTTCCATCTCTTTCAACTTTCTGGTTAAAAAGACACACTTGCGCTTGTTTCCCACCCTTCCTGTAACTAGCCTAGTCCAGATACAGAGTTGCTGTATCCAGGACTGTTCGTAAGCTTCTGAGCCCCGCATGTCTTCCTGTGTTGGAGGAAAGCCTTCTAGCTTATCAGTGGGAGTGGTAAGCACTAGGTAGCCTGTCTACCACAAGAGGAGTGGTTCTTGGCCCAGAAATTGTAGTTTATTGACCATTTGGACAGTTTGTCCATCTCTTTCAACCTTCTGGTTTAAAAGACCACATCTGCGCTTGTTTCCCATCTTTCCTGTAACTTAACCTACTGGGAAGCACTAGAAAGCCTTAAACTGATACAAGCCATCTAGCATAGAAGAGAGACTTTGGCGTGATTAAGTATCAGTTTTCTGCACTTTCTTGCTGTACTTAACTGTTTTCCGCCTAATCTGTGATTTTCCAGCATTTATTGTGATTCAAAAGCTTGTTTTTTTCACATATTGTACTTATTTGACTACCTGCACGTTTAAAAAGTCATTTTTTGTTTAAATAATTTGTTTAACTGTTGTAGGCTACACACTAAAGTGTGATAGCTTTTTCTGATCGTTTGTAGTTGTTTAAAGCTGTTTTAAGTGTATCTTTTACTGTTTTACTTTTTTGCCTTCATCATCATTCTCTTCTTTTTTTTTAGTGGGAATCGCCACAGCGGATCATCTCTTTCCATTTCTTCCTATCCTCTGCATCTTGCTCTGTCACCAACCGCCTGCATGTCCTCTCTCACGTCCATAAACCTTATCTTTCTTAGGCCTTCCTCTATTCCTCTGCATTCCTCTTCCATCTTACATCCTTCCCCCAAATCATCACTCCTCTCCAGCATCTCCAACCAGTTACTTTTGCCTTATCTTTAAAAAAAAAAAAAAAAAAAAAATTCCTTGTTTCCCGCCTTTCTAACCTAGTATAGTCCAGTTTTCAGGCTAGTGCTCAATTCAGGGCTGTGTTACAAGTTTTTGAGTTGCCCATACCTTACTTGGATAGAAGGAAGTTTCTCTGTTCATCTGTGAGAGAGGGGAGCTTTGAGCAGCCTATCTGTCCCTGGAGGAGTGGTTCCAGCCCAGAAGTTAGTAATTTATTGGCCATTTTGGGCTAATTTATATCTCTTTCATTTCCCTGCTATAAAAAATGCTTTTGCATGGTTTTGTGCACCGGGCAGTTCTGGTTAGCTAGGGTTAAATTATTCCCGGCTCCACTAAGTCTCCTCTTCAGTTTTCCCCTTTAAAATAGTCTAACTTTCAACCTAAGCACTCAAAAAGCATCCTACAGTCCATCACTTGCTCAGACCTAATAGCAAGCACTAATATACCCTGACACTTGATTGCCCAGCAGGGCAAGGCTCTTTATTCACCCCTCACCAACCAAGCGACTAAGCAGCTCACCCTACTATTCAGGCATGATCAAAGGGCAATTTAAGGTGTACTCTCCATTTCAGCTGGTGAATCTGGGTATCCTGAGGCAATGTTACAACTGCCTCATGTACACAGACAACCCTCTCCTCCTACCACAAAACACTAACATATGCGAGAGATGCAATTATACAGCCAAACTGGAGGCTAAGCTGTCTCCACCCAAGACTGGAACAGACAGTCAAGAGGAGAAGGTTAATTCTTGCACCACACCTCCAGCCACACATAGACCTACTAAGCCAGCACTGGCAAAAAATACACAAGTACACAAAATCATACTCGGAGGCTCTAAATAAAAACCTGCAAAAGCATCAGAAACCTCCAAAGCAGACCCCCAAACAACCTGCACCTCCCGTCACAAACCAGACAACACATAAAACACAAAATCAATGTGACGCACAATCACAGCCCTTAAGGCGAAATAACATACCTAACACACTAGTAATAGGTGACTCTATAGTCAGGCACACTGACATCCCACTCAATTGGCTGGACAAGCAGAAGGTTAGTGTTAGCTGCCTGTCCAGAGCCAGAATCTGCCACATAACACAAGCACTCGGGTCACTCCAGAACAAGTACAAATATGACTCTGTCATTGTTCATGTTGGTGTGAATGACCTGAGACGTACCTCCCTGGACTACATGAAAAGAGACATGGAAGAGCTCCCTGATCATGTAGCCTAGGCTGGTATGACCCTGACCCTGAGTAGCATCATGCCCTCACCAAGAATGATACCTCAGTATAAAGAAAAAATGATCAATTTCAACAACTGGCTAAACTTCTGGTGTCATTCAAAGGGGATCCAGTATCTGTCAGCCTGGGATGACATGCTAGACAAGCCACGTTGCTTCACATAAGATGGCTTGCACCTGTCACCCCTAGGTTTTTGAATACTGGCCAAGGCTCTTGCTGACCCCCATAGTGCCTTTTTAGGCAAGGCTCAAAAGTCAAACCCACCTCCGTAAACAGCACAATTAACAAAAAACTGAGAGTTATGCTATTCAACGCCAGGAATTTAAATCTCAAAATGCATGTGCTCAAAGCACTCCTCAGTATGGAGAATGTCGACATCTGTGCAGTAACTGAAACCTGGTTCAAGGTTCCAGAGAGCACCCCAGCACTACTGGGCTACAACTCGTACCACATGTTTCGGCCACAGAACACGGACTGAAACACAAAAGGAGGGGGTGTATCCATATTCATCAAGGATGCCTACACCTCCAGGTTAGTGGCGCAGCAAGATACCTCTGAGATCATCCATGTGCAACTAACATTGGGCAAATCTGCAATGCAAATTGTGGCCTGCTACAGATCACCCTCCATGACCCATGACCACCACTCCACCTTTCTGGAGACACTGGAAAACATGAAGGTCCTACCGAACACCCAGATATTGGGCGATTTCAATTACCCTACCATTAACTGGGAAAACTACTTGAGTACAAACTCTCAGGCCCAGCTCTTCCTGGAATTCATCAACTCAAATGCCCTGGATCAGCTGGTAAACTCCCCTACCAGAGGTGAAAACATATTGGACCTGGTCATCACAAACATGGGCAACAGGTCTTCCACACTGGAGGTCAACCTGTCACTAGTTAGATCAGACCATAAACTAATCACTTTGGATTTCCACATGCCAGCACCACTCCCAACTAAGGAAACCACAGTAAAAACTTTTCTAAAGCAAACTTCACCTTACTTAAGATAGAGGTGGCAAATTTCACAGCCCTCACGCTAAAGGATAACGTTGCCCAAGATGCAGATACCTTTACAAATGCACTCTATGAGCACCTGCAAGGATGCATGGATCATGCCATCCCAAGCAAAACCGAGATTCACTCCTCTAAGAGAAAAAAAACAGTCTGGTGGACCCCTGCCAAAACAGGCTACACAATAGAAGGAGGAAACTAGTTCAGAAAAAAAGCAAATCCCAAGAAGGAAAGACATCCCTGATCAGTATCAGTAAGAAACTAAGGTCCCTCATAAAATCATCCAAGGCTAACTTCGAATGAAAAATAGCCAAGGATTCAAAAGATAACCACAAAGACTTCTTTAGCTATGTTAAGAATCTAAGTGGCCTCTCACAGATATGCACTGAACTAGTGCAAAATAGCACAAAATATACTGGACCTACTGATATTGCCAACATCCTGGCAGATAGATTCAGTGCAAACTTCACCCTCCTCTCACCCCCAAAAGGGCCCACAACAAAACCGGAAAAGTGTAGTGTCCTGGAAATAACAGACACACAGGTGAAAATAGCCCTTTCAAAAGCCAAAAACACAGCATCAGTGGGACCAGATGGTATCCCAGGCTGCATCTTGCACAAACTACAGAATGAACTAACCCCGCTCCTAAACACGCTGTTCAGCCTCAGCCTCTCCACAGGATATGTGCCCATAGAATGGCGCACAGAAATGGTTATTCTACTCCACAAAGGGGGGGGGCACAACTGACCCTGGTAACTATCGCCCCATAAGCCTGGTCTGCAAGGCTATTGAGCACATCATCATGGAACTCATTAACAAAGACATTGGGAACCTCCAAACACTTGACCTGACCCAGTTCGGCTTTGTTAAGGGCAGATCCTGCCTACTAAACTTGGTTGACTTCTTTGAGACAGTCACCAAGGCCATAGACGTGGGAAACGTTGTTCACGCAGCCTACCTTGACCTCGCCAAGGCTTTCGACACCATTTCCCACTTGGGTATTACAGAAAAACTCACCAGCCTGAACATAAACCCCTACGTCACGAGATGGGTTGCCAACTGGCTTACAGACAGAACTCATATGGTAAGAATAGCAGGCTCCAGGTCTGACTCTAAACCAGTCACAAGTGGCGTCCCACAAGGCTCGGTCCTGGGACCCCTACTGTTCAGCATATACTTCTCAGAAGTACAGGCAAACACAGGAGGACTATGGCTAACCAAGTTCGCCAATGACTGCAAACTGGGAGCCAAAGGGGTTGGGAGGGTGGCCTAATGGTTAAGGTGTTTGCCTTACAAACACAAGGTGCAGGGTTTGAGTCTCACAAGGGATAATTGGCTAGGTTTAAAAATGGCTCGCAAGGGCAGTTAGCTTAGTACTAACCTATGAACCTATGAACCTATAATTGACTCTCCGGCTGACATGGACATCATCTAAAAGGGCCTTACTGAGACGGACACCTGATGTCAAAGTCATGGCCTCAAGCTAAATGCCAAAAAATGCATAGTCATCCCATTTGGGAAAAACAAAACACCCATGAATTACCACATAGGTGGCAGCCCCCTTAATATAGAAGAGGTAATAAGAGATCTGGGGACCCAGGTAGATAGTAATCTCTCCTTTTGCAATCATATTGCCAAAGTAGTTAGGAAATCCTTCTATGTGGCCCATCTAATTACTAAAGGGTTCGCATCTAGAGAGGTTATAGTGCCCCTCTACTCGTCACTCATCAGACCCATTATAGAGTACAATTCCCCATTTGGGATGTACCTCACAAGACACTTCCAGCAGCTGGAGAGATCACAAAAGTACCTCACCAAGAGGATTACTAGCCTCAAACATATGTCCTATGCAGCCCGACTGAAAGAACTCTGGCTGTACTCAGTGGCATATCGCTTACTCAGAGGTGATCTCTGCCTGACTTACAAAGCCATGTCCAACTCAGAATTGATGGACATGCTCCACCTAAAGAAATCCAAGTCACTGCGAGCCATGCGCTCTAGTGAGCTAAACCCCGCCACAACAATAAATAGAACATGCTGGAGGGATAGATTCCTGTCACAGAGACTCCCCATGCTTTGGAACAAAATTCCAAACTACATTAGGCAGAGCCCCTTACTAACACTCTTCAAGAGAAACCTTGACGAGTGGATGGGTAACAGAAAATACACCTCTGGGATCACTTCATTGGCTCTGCTTGACAGAGGATCAATTAATTAATCAATGGGGCAGTGAAAGCCGACACACTCTGCTAGGCAGCCCGACTGAAAGAACTCTGGCTGTACTCAGTGGTGGCACGGCTCAACACAGAGGTGATCTCCTCTGCCTTACAAAGCCAGCCATGTCCAACAATTGATGGACATGCTCCACCTAAAGAAATCCGTCACTCACTGGCCATAGCCATAGCTCTCTAGTGAAAACCCCCAACAACAATAATAGAAGAACATGGGCTGATGGGATGATTCCTGTCAGAGAGACTCCCCATGCTTTGAACAAAATTCTAAACTACATTAGGCAGGAACTAACACTCTTCACTCTTCAAAAAGAGGCTTGTGGGGAAAATACACCTCTGGGATCACTTCATTGGCTCTGCTTGACAGAGGATCAATTAATTAATCAATGGGGCAGTGAAAGCTGACACACTCTGCTAGGTGTATAAATGCCCTTGGGCAGATTGCCTAGTACCTACCTATGAACCGATGATTGTAAGGCAGACATGAAGGACCTCTAGCCAGGGGGATGGAAAATCAGGACATGTGGTCTGGCATGGACAGCTAGGATAGTTCTAGGTCAGAATTAGCCAGCTTAACTAGACAAATATATTACAAAAATATGAAGGATTAAATCAATAAATACACAAATATGCTACAATACATGCTGTGATAAACACAGCCACTGACATAATTCAATATTCTAAAACAACTCTGTAACCCCTCCCTAGCTCAGCTGGTATCATAACAAGCCTAAACTGTGTAAAGACTTCAATTAATCCTCCAAGCTAATCAAAGTACTAATGAGATTAGAGTTTCCCTGTACAATTTTACTTTTTCAGTTAAAATTGGAATCTGAAATACTTAACTCTGAATAATGCTTTGCACTGGGCTAATGTCAAAACATTACAGCAGACAGACGTATTGCATTTGGAAATCTCTTCTTATCGTTAATACCGGGCATTCAGCCACAAGAAATAGTGCTGATATGCCTGTCCGGGTCTCAAGGTTACAGATTGCTGACAGAACAACAGTTACAGGAAAGGAGAAAAGATACAAAGATATAAGTGTGAATACCCAGACTTCATTCTTCAGTCTGTTTTCTTTGTGGAATTAAATGTTCTGTTTCCTTAATGTTGCAATATTTTATACTTCCTGCACAGAATCCTGCATGTCATTATTCTGCACTATTATAAAAAAAGCTCATTCAGCTGAGATATTGGGATTTCTAATTCACGTCAGCTGCCTAAAGCTATTCATGCCTGAGTAAGCTCTATATTGAATAAATGATTTGGTCCACCTCTCAGCAAATATGCACACATTTTCTCTCTGTCTCACTCTCCCTCTCTCTCTCTCTCATCCCTCTCATACACACACACACACACACACACACACACACACACACACACACACACACACACACACACACACACACACACACACACACACATAGTTTATGCATCTCTGTTCATGATGAACTACAAAGGAAATGAATGCTAAATGACATTTGTATATGTTGGCAAAAAAGCAGAAATGCCTAATATTATGATGGCTAAAGCACAGTGAACGGCCTGTCCACTTGTGTGCAGCAATCACTGCTCAGAAGGGTAGAACATCAAAGATCAAAACATTTGAGTTGGAGCAACAATGTAACAAGGCAACATATAAATGCGCAAATAAAGCCAAAGTAATTTTACATAGAAAATGGCAAAAAGTGAAACCAGAAGTGCTCCCCCATAAGAAAAAGATACTGAATGTTATCCTAACAAGGCAGGTTTAATCACAGACTGAGAATGCTAAGAAAGATTTAGAGCACAAACTGGGGAAACTGAGGGGATTCAGAGCACAGACTAGGAAAACTGAGGGGGTTCAGAACACAGACTAGTAAAACTGAGGATGTTCCTAGCACAGACTGGGAAAACTGAGGGGTTAAGAGCACAGACTAGGAACACTGAGTGTGTTCAGAGCACAGACTAGGAAAACTGAGGGGGTTCAGAACACAGACTAGTAAAACTGAGGATGTTCCTAGCACAGACTGGGAAAACTGAGGGGTTAAGAGCACAGACTAGGAACACTGAGGGTGTTCAGAGCACAGACTAGGAAAACTGAGGTAGTTCAGAGCTTTGGCAGTAGGAGAGGAGTACTACGTGAAACCTTCTGGCCCATCTCTACAAACTAATCTATTTAGGCCTCAAATACTATGAGTGTTGTTTATATCCACAGTTAGACCCTTACTAAGTTAAGTACAGTATCGGCTTTTGTAATTTATCAATGGCTAATACAGGAATGTTAGAACTAGTCCAAACGTACTTTACCAAGGGGATAAGACGCAATAAAAGTCTAGCATATATGGATATGCTTAAACAAATTAATTTGTACACTATTTTATAGAGAATGGTGAGCGATAAAATAGGCCTTCCCTAGAGGACTGTGTCCAATGTTGTTTTAAGAAGGGCAATTAGCATAATTATAGAAAAACAATACACTGGCATTAGGATTCGAGGACCCATATACAATATCCAATGCAATAAAATGATTAGGAGTGCTAAGTATATTACACAGTTGATACCTAAACTATGGAACAGGTTCCTTACTGAGGTCAAACCATAAACTCATTATTATCTTTAAAATTAGACTGTATGAATACTTGGATGGCAGGAAGTACATGTTCTGCATGAGGGAGTCTGCATTATTTAAACATCTAATGGCCAAAAGCTAAATTAACTATTATCTGTATCTTTATATAACTGCTACTTATCCTTACATCTTTCTGTCTGTGAAATTTATGTTTTTAAGTAGTTTAACAGGAAGTAACTCTTTATGTCTTGACATCCTATCAAATAACCCTTCAAACACCTAACTACCACTGGTAAGGGTATAGAGCAAACAACACTGATGGCATTGGACAACCTTGGTTCATATCACTTGATAGCTTAAAATACAGAGACCATCTGGTATGAATTTTTAACTTCAATTACAAAACCGTTACACATAGCCTTCATTAAAGCTACAAATTCACTGGAAAATCAAACTGTAAATGCATCAGTGTTGGATGAAATAGTCTTCTGTGTCGAAAGCCTTTCCTGCATCAAGAATTATCATCTCCAACTTCTACTTCCTTGCAATGCAGTTCTCATTTTTATTGCTATTTAAAATTACTATTAAAAGTTTCCCTTTCTCTTACAAATCAAGACTGATCACTGTCAATCAACAAAGGGACATATCTTAGTGACCTCTTTGCATTAATCACCATACCCAGTTTATAGTCATGATTTAACAAAGAAACACGCCTATGTGAATAGGACAAACATAAATATTTTTCACTTTAGGTATAACACTGACAACCGTCTCTTCCTATAAATCCCTGGGCTCTAAAACATTGTTAAATTTCCTAAGCAGATGGCATATACTTTTCTCTTTACATATCATCTAAAACTCTGTTGGAATACCAACATTACCTGGTGTTTTACCCATGATGTGTCCACTGTAAACTAGCTATATCTTCCCCTGAGATATTGGGCACTTTCCTGAAACAAATTCTTCTCTAGTGACTTTCAGCAACTTTCCTTTTTAAAATAATTTTATTTCTCCCCTTTATATTTATCCCATTTATTATGTGACTGATATCATTGCTGATAATATATACCAAACAATCTCTACTATGACTTACCCACTTCTTTCCTATCAAACTTATCAATATTTCTTTGTGACCTTTGCTGTCTCATCTTAATGGCTAATGTCTTCTGGCAATCAGGTAAGGTATATAAATATATCTCTCCTTTAGTGATTTACTCATAAATTAATTTGTTCTAATATTTCCTCTATCTTTTTTTTACAGTTGTCAGTTTTCTGTGCACTGTCAAATCACCATCATTAAATTTATTTAGCAATTCTTCTAACTTGTATCTCTTCCTTCTGAACCCACCCTATTTATTCTTCTCCAAAATACTAGCATAACTTCATCTCATGCCTCAGTTTCTCTTTAACATATTCTATTCAATCTTTAGTACGTGTTGACTTTGGTGCATTTATGCCAGTATCCCCCATAAATTACTTGCACGAAGTAAGAATTGATTTTTTTGCTTAAGAGAAACTGTAAGAAAATGTCAAGATTTTGTCAAGAAAAAGGGCAGTAGCATGTGAATAATTCACTGTAGTGTTTCATGATCTGGTGGTACAATACAACCAATTTTACTGCACTCACTAAGTGCACATATTCAGTAGTAATATATGCCTTGTCAAGTCTCGATCTTGATTTATATCTGTTGGAATAAAAGGTACACCGAGCCTCCTGTTGTCAAAACAGTAGTTAACTCCATCACTGTTACATAAGTATTCATATTTTGCCCCAAATATGGGACATAAAATGATTACCTCTGACCTCTTCTTACCAAGTTCCATTTTCATGGATAAACCACTATGGCTTCCCGAAAGACAATCATTTCCTTTATCTTTCCTCCAAAATCCTTTTGGGTCATAATTCAGGGGTAGAGGAGTGTTGTAAATCTTAACTAAATTTGCAACTATATAACCTTTTGCACTAACATAAACTTGAGTGTCTACCCCTGTATCTTGTATAACCTTAAGGCACCGCCTAAGGATCACCATAGTAAACCTTCTTAAAATATGTACAAATACAAAGGTGTCCCCACTTAAGAAGCATTCAGTATCTTAAAGGTTATTACCAATTTAAACATTTTTCTACTAGTGGACCAAAGCAATTTGTCAGTGTAGAACAAACCAATTGAAAGCTATTTACAGTCGCTGTCAACTCTGAAATAGCTATCCACATGTAAAAATAAAAGACAAACAGTCAAACTGCATAAGTATATGCACCTCAACCAACTATCGAGGTGTATCCATGCCTGTAAAGTTATCATAACTAGTGTAGAAAACAGCAGCTGTCCTACAAGGTGTCACATGCAGCTCACTTGGGAAATATTGAGTCTGTCAAGTACATTCTAGTAGTTTCTTGACTATAACAAAATAGAAGAAACCTATTTTAAACACACACACACATGGTACTTTTATGAAAATAAGGTATATAAGGAAAGCCAGTGATGAAATGCAGAAGTCCAGGAAGTTATCAAAAGGAGGAAAGAATGTCTGAAGAAGTGGGAGACAGATCATGTTAAAAGGAAATAAAGGTTGGCTAACAAAGTGGCTAAAACAGCAGTCATAATGGCAAAGAGCAGGGTGTCATAGTAGCCCCAGTACCTTCTGGAAAGTGACTCAGTAGATAGCATAAAAAAGCTTTATCAGTTTTCAAGGCAACATCACAAAAACAGATAGATAGTCACAAACACCATTCATAAGGGATGCCAGCAACAATGTGCTGCAGAAGTTTTAATACCACATGCACAGCCAATACTGAAGGAAGAAGGAGAACACACCTTAGACGATGTACGAAGTGCACTAAGGAAGATGAAGTCAGGGAAAGAAGCAGGCTCAAATGAAGTCAGTGCAGATATAAGAAAGATGTTGTGTGTTAGGGAACAAATGGTTCCTTAGGATACTTGTCACAATATGGAGAGAGAGCCATATCCCAAATGACCAGAGTTTCTAGTGCCAAACTAGAAGACCGAAGGGATACTAAGCTGTGGGCAGTACAGATGTATCAAACTCCTGTCACACCTCATGAAAGTATGGGAAAGGTTGTGTGATAATTGAATATGCAGAGTAGTAGAAAGCAAGATGGGAGATAAGCAGGCTGGATTCTGATTACGATGATGTACAACTGACCTGATGTTTGCAGTGAGACAGATATTCACAAAGAACCCTGATATGAGGAAAGAGTCCAACTAGGCACTCCTAGACATGGAAAAAGCATATGGCAAGGTTCCAAGAAAGCTGATTGGGGCAATTCTGTAATGACTGCAAAGTCATAGAAACAGTGGTAGAATTCATGTAAGGTATGTACAGGGACACAGTGACACATGTACAAACAGTGTTTGGACTCACGGAGGGGTTCCCAGTGGAGTTGGGTGTGCATCTGGGTTCAGATCTTACCCCACTACCGTTCATGCTTGTTTTGGATTACAGCAGCAAACAGGTCAGACAGAACAGATCAACAAATCTGTTGCATGCAAATGATGTGGGTGTACAAGTACACACTGAACAGGATCTTCAGCAAATGACAGGGGACTGGAATGCAAAACTGAAGGCACATTACATGAACCTGAGTACAGACAAAAGAGAGACAGAAAGGAAAACAATGAAATGTGTGAACAGCTTCAAGTGTCTGGGATGTGTGGTTGAGGAGAAGGCCAGTCTGAATGAGGAGCTCAAAGCTGGAATCAGAAGTACTCTAGCCAACTGGCACAGAGTGTGCCATAGAAGTTGAAAAGTGAGGTGTACAAAGTGGTATGCCTACTGTATCTATATGGCACAGAAACATGCACTGTGACGGCAGAGCAGCTGAGGAAGCTGAAGGTGCTTGAGATGAGGAGTCTGAGACAGATAATAGGATGCACACTGTGGGACAGATGATGAAAGGAGAACATCAGAAAAGATACCCCAGTTACAGAGAAGGTCAAGGGTAACAGATTAATGTGGTTAGGTTTTGCATGTAGGAAAGCAGAAGAAGATTTGGTAAAGTACATTTGGGGAAAAGCAAGACGAATACAAGGAGACAAGAACATCCAGCCAAGAGATGGATGGACTGTGTGAGAAAAGGCCAGATACAGGATATCACTATTTTTAAAGAAGATAGGATACTGACTCTGATGCAATGCTCAGACCCCATGTAAAAACAGGAAAAAGAAGGTTAATGATGTTGATAATAATTAAAATAAGGTATCACTCTGAAACTACATTGTGTATCGAAAATTAAAACTGCTTGCCTAATTATAAGTTCCTGCTATATTATAATAGCACAAATATGTTCTTAAAACTTGAAAAATAATAAAAAGATTGTCTGTTTTAATTTAAAAAATCATCAAAATCAGTATCCGAAACATAATAATATCATTTCTGTTACACACGGTGCTATGATTCCACTTGTAAAACCAATTTCTTTCAAAATATTGATACAGCTTGCTTCATATGAGAAAATTTTTTGAGCAAACACTAGCAAATCTAAATATAAAAACATGGCATTTTATTAAATATATTTTGTATCTAGCTGTTGTGTTTTTAATGCCTTAACCTTCACATTGGCCAGCGTCAGATTATTGTCTCATCTATTATAACGTCCTGGTTGAGGGAAAGGAGCTCCCTCCACCATCTGCCTTTGCCAATTAATACAGAGGAAATAAAATGTGACATTTATATAGCAACAGTCACCTTGTAACATAAGGCTTTATGGAATTATTACCTTGTAAAGCAAGCATGCGAATGGACAAAATTCATTTCTTGTGCTATTTTCACAGCTAATTAAAATTAGTTTTTAATCCATTGGAAATTACATATTTAATCACCTTTACTTTTAGTAAAGCGCCCGACTTGAAATCTGTGCCTTAGTTATAAAGTCTATTCAGAGGATAGGAAAGAAAAATATATCATTTGTCTATTAGGTTTTACTTTGTAAAACACTTTTTTATGACATATCATCACCTTAGAAAGCAAATCTACAATGTCCAGTCGTCATTTCAGTTTGGCTTTCACCCAGCCTGCTTCATCATACTGTGGCCTACATCTGTCTTTGTATCATTATGATTCTTAAAAATAGGAAATTCTTCCCACTCACAGATCTTCCAAACATTTTTGATTGCTCAGGGCAGGCCTTTTTTCACTTTCACCATTTCCTCTGGATCTGTCTCAGCAACAGCTGTATGCACCACTACCGTGCCATATTTTCATCCTCTTGTAGTGGTTTAAATTCTCTAATTGACATCATGGCTTTGGGGGAATCCACAAATATGTTAAATCTGCTCAGAAAATAGAAGCTGAACAACGCTGGATAAAACATGAAATTTCAAAATCCATACCTTACATGTTTTTACGGAAACTGAAAACTGTAGTTTCTGCTGGTGAGCAAAAGCACAAAATTAAACATTTATCTCTTTCTTTATACTGCTCACCTGACGGCTACAGTAATGACAAAATCTGGTCTTTAAATTTTAAAAGTTTCAAAATGAACTTTTTGCTGGCATGTAATCCAGTCAAAACAGCCAGTTTCTCTTTTATATAAACCACACAGTCCAACCCTTCTTCTTTCTCTAATAAGTATTTTTATATCACTCTGCCTTCCTGACCTGCTTGCTTTTCTCAGTCATAGTCACAGGGTGGTACTAGCCTAATGGGCTTTGTCATAATGGGTAAGTTGTTTACCTTACAAACACAAGGTGAAGGGTTTGATTCTAAAATGGGATAATCGGCTAAGTTTAAAATGGGCTTCATGCCCACTGAGTGGCGCACAGCTACAGTTATGCCACTCCACAAGGGGGGATTCACCCCAGGGATCACGTCAGTCGCCCTGCTAGACAGGGGTCCAGGGAAGTAAATAGTGTGGGAAGAAATAGCCAGGGAATTGTTATGGCTAGGCTTGTATAAGCCCTAGAGCCGATAGCCTAGTACCAACCTATGAACATATGGCCCAAAAAGGCAGTTGGCCTAGTACTACCTCCTATGATTGTACAATTTGTCTTTTAGTCAGCTCACCTCGAGCTTCGTGACATTTCTGGTGCATGGAAGGTGCCCTGAAGCTTTGGAAGTTGGCCAGCTGTTACATTCTTGGCAGGATTTAAACATACCTGTCAACCTCACAGTGCAAGAAATCTGGACAAGGCCTAAAATAATGGGAGGAGGGGGCAAAGGCTATATTTCATACAGCAAATATGCACATTGCTATTTTAGCTTCTTATTTACCCTTGGTAACTCCTCAATGGTATCAGCATACAAATTTAAGGTTTCAGGACAGCCTGCCTCCCACACTTATAATTTAGAAATAAAAGTATCAGATTTAATGCTGACTTTCTTTATTCTTCTTTCAAATAATGCATCAGCTCTTCTCAAGGCACCTTGACTCTTGTATCACCCTGCACTACTTCTTGGAGGTCTTCAGGTAGTAGTACCCCCTTAGTACCAGACAACTTCAATAAACTTTATGCTTTTCCAGATTTCCTTTTGACTTTCTTTGTAGTATGATGCATCAACAGCATTCATAATCACCAAATTGCAATATTTAACTAAATTTTATTACCCAAACTTTAACTAACTTATAAACACACACACACACACACACACACACACACACACACACACACACACACACACACACACACAAAACAAGCAAAGCAGAGTGACTCAGTAACACGTCTCTACTACACCATCACCTAAAATCATACTTATGATACACATGTTTAAGGTACCATTTTATGAGTAAGAAATCTTGTGGTCATTTAACTCAAAGACTTTCAATATGTCCATTGGGAAACCTTGCTTGGCATTAACAGCAACATTATAAAATAATGAATATTTGCTGCGAGTGATTTCTTGCTGGGGCTGGTCATGGAGGCTCAGCATATCTGATATTCTATCGGGGGGGATCTTTTACTTGTGACCTACCTGTTCCCCCCTCCTCTGCAGTCCCCAGTGGTATGCCTGTCGGGGGTGTGCAATGAAGATATGTAGTGTATCGCCCCATCTCCTCAGCAGATCAGCCATGTGTCCACCCATATTCCCCTCTTTAGGGGCACCTACAATATGCCACCCCTAGCCTCCACCAGGGATCATCACCATAGATGCCCACAGGACTGGCCTGGTTACACTCATTCCTCCCTGCTGCTCTGTCATTTGCTTAAGAAACTATTCAAACCCAAGTTACCTGGGCTGTAGTCAGGACTTTATCCCATATGCTACCAGAGCAGTGGGAATCATGACACAAACTTTCCCTTAAAATGTCAACGAACCTCATATGAACTTGCCCATATTCTCCTCCTTTGACAAGTTGGCTAGTACTTTTGGTTTTTCCTTTCTTCTCTTATCTTCATTACATCTTCAAGATTATCTGGCTAGTATTTTTTTAGTTTTTCCTTTCTTGTCTTATCTTCACTACATTTTCAATATTATTTCTACTAAACATACTGTATGAACAACAATCATATGTTACTACCTGCTATACTTTTAATTGTATGTCTAAACCACTATGTTGTTGTTGTGTCTTTCAGCTTTTCCCAGTTAGGGGTCGCCACAGCGGAACTCCAGTCCGCTAATGATTGGTAGTTGATTTTTACGTGCCGAGTTACCAGCCCTGACGCACAACCTTCAACAACGGTACGCCCATTCACGCATGTCTCCACGCAGAAGACGCTCTAGCTGAGAATCGAACCGGACAGCGTCTTACTGTGAGGCGACAACGCTACCGTTATACTTTTGTAAATATCGTATCCAATCATATGTTATCTGCTATATTTTATAACTTATGTCTAAACCACTATGCTCATGTATAGTATCATGTTAGCAATTCCTTTGGAGCTTTTCTTCCCGGGCCTCCATTGAAAATGGACAGCTCTGGCCAGTCGGACCTCCCCAGTAAACAAATGTAAAATAACATAAATAAATAAATACATTTTAAGTTGCTTTTGTGACAAATGTTGCAAATGTGACAGTTGTTGACCATGAGGTCAATATCTTTTGATATCTTTGGCCAAAATAAGACATATTATGAGCAGTTTCTTTACACTTCATAATTCCCAAATATATTTAATATATTTTCTCTACCATCACGGCCGGCATTAGGCATAGGTGAACTAGGTAACTGCCTAGGGCGCAGTACAGGCCAGCCTCATAAAAGCACAATTTTCATTTATTCATTTAATTTTAATTGTTACTTCCTCATTAAGGGCACCGGAACCCATAGGGTGAGGGTGAGGGGCGAGCAACCAATAAGGGAGGAGGCGAGAGGGGTGGTGTGCCCCGTGATTTGAATGGTAGCATCACCTCCTGTTCTTCTGGTGCATGGATTCTCCTGTTCTACCTGTGCAATTTTAAAACAAGAAAGCGGGTGTTGTGTTCCACCCGCACAATTTTAAAACAAGTAAGGGGGTGTATTTATGCTATTGATGCTGACACAGAATTGCTTTGCTGCTTCATTTTGTGTGTGTGTGTGTGTGTGTGTGTGTGTGTGTGTGTGTGTGTGTGTGTGTGTGTGTGTGAAATGCCTCAGTTAAGTATACCTGGTGGTTACTGTTACTCAAGCTCATACCCTGTACCTTAGGTACAAGAAACGAGCCTGAATTCTCTACCCATAACACCACTTGTGATGCAAGGAGTCGAGTCCATAGCTCTCAGCTGTCCAGATTTTCACAGAATGTCTGGATTTGGCTTATACCTTTGGTCTGTTCCATTTAAAAATTGTGTTTTTTGGCAAATCAGTGACAACTGAATTCACTAAATAATGATAGCCATTTAAGTTTGTCTTCCTATCTTTCAGGAAATGCATGGTAATACAAACAAAGCATTTTATTCTAGCAACTTTCTAAGATTATACAAGCAATATTTAAAATGTGTCCTTGGATTTGGGCCTTTGCTCCCCCTCCCCAATAAATTTTGTCTTTTTCCAGATTTCTTGTGCTGCGAAGTTGAGAGATATAGTTGAGTGTCAAGTGGATTTTACGAAGAGCTGAGTGGTTCAGGGGAAGAGAAGTTTAGTGCTGCTTATGGCATGTCTGTTTGCAAGTAGTACACTTGCTTTTGATGCAGAAGGCTGTGGGTTCTACTCCCACAGTATGAAGCTGGATTGCTGATACTGTACTGTGTTATACTTTAAAGGGGTGGATGCTGCAGTCCTGAAAATGTCCTCCTTTGGAGGAAATACCTAATAACTATGTACCTGTTGTCAGTTTGCCATCCATTCCCTATTGCAATATTACTAGCTTATAATTTTTTAATGTAACATAGGCAGTTTATTGTTCAAGGGCAACAGGCACTTTGTTTGTAGATGAAACAATGAAGTATAAAGTTGTTTCCTTGCAGCAACCTCTTCATTAGTTACAGATCTCTTTAATGTGGAATTATTTATATTGCTTTTACTTCTTCAAAGTTTGTGCATATTTACTGATATTGGTGGATTGTAATGACAGAAGTTTGAGTAGACTTTTATGATGGAAATGTTCTGAATTGGGCAGTTTTGTCATTATTGGTTCATACATTTTGTTTCATTCTTTGAAGAATGTTTAAAACTACACATTTAAAACACATTCTAGCAATTAATGCTGTATTATACAAGGTATATAACTGAATACATTTAGGAAGGTGAATCAAAGAATAAATACATGTATGCATGGCCCTAAAAATGCATGCAAAGAGTCTATGGTTTGAAAACAGCCCAAAGGTAAACAATCTTCCACTGGCCAGATGCATTTTCTATGAATGTGGGTTTTCATGCTGTTTCAATGAATGTGGGTTTTGCCATTTTCAATGAATGTGAGTTTCAAGGGCAGAGAAGCTTACTGCTCATGCTAAGTCTGTTTTCATTGCAAGAATGTATTGTTTAGCAAATGCCTATCTGTTTGTGCTATTTTATTTCAATATCTGCAATCATTGTAGAAGCAAATACGAGAACAGTATGCACACTGATAGATTTGAACATTGTGCATGGTAACTGGTGAGAAATAGCCAAACATTGGAATGAGTGAGGAGGGGACTGCTGTGGGAGGCCAGTCTATTACCCTGCCTAGGCCCCTATTTGACCATGATCTGGCTCTGGTATTTAAAGAAGGAAATACATACACAAAGGTAGTTGCAGTTTAACTACATTACAAGGTATGTTTTTTTTCCCTATGCATTTAAATAATTTAAGGAAATGACTGGAGTTGGCTTCTTAGGGGTGTGACCTACCTGTGGGTGTGGCTCAAATAGGGGTGTTTCATGAGTATGGTCTGGGTGGGGCTTAAGGGGAGCCGGAACACTACTTCGTCTAGGGCACCATTTCGGCTAAGGCTGTCCCTGTCTACCATGACCTTTCTAAGTTGATTAGGAACAACCACTACATTAGATTTGAACATCAGACCTTATGACTCATTAATTTCATCATGGTTTAGTGTAATAATCTTGAACCGGTAATTTTACTTTACTTTTATCATCTGGCCATCCAGACAAAATTATGTTTTTCAGCAACTGCAACTCTAAATCATCTTCAGTTTTTTTGACGACAATCTAATAAATTTTCACCTGCAGGCATTACTACCGCACTGGCTATGCTTTGTGGTCCCACATCAATGCACACTATATTCTGTAGATGAGTCTTAACTTTACTCACTACATCATACCAATCAAACTCTAAAAGCAAGAAATTTGGACAAAGCCTAAATAATGAGGGGACAAAGGCCCAAAAATACGGACAATTTTTAAATATTGTACTTATAAACTTATAAAGTTGCTAGAATAACAGCTTTTGTATTAGATAGCATTTTGGAAGGATTTGAAGCCTGAAGGTCAAATGTATGCCATAATTTATTGACTTCAATCCTCACTGATTTGCCAGAAAACCACAAATGTTATAAGTAACAGACCAAAAATGTGAGTCAAAAATCTGAGCATTCTGCAAAAATCTGGAGAGCTGAGAGGTATGCACTGCATGAATGTGTGAATCATTGCCTCTGCATACATGCAGATCAAATACCCTGGTGTACTGTCCAATCACCCGCACAATAAGTATTCTCACCAATTCACATATGGGCCATCTAAAGATATTAAGTTGCTGAGCTGAACAACTTGAAAAATCAGATTATACGCTCAGTCTTTAAACACACACACCATCAATTATTTGACTTTATGTCTGGAGTTTGAGCTCAAGGTATAGCTTTCGACATCACAGTAAACCTTTAGTTTCTTAAATGGGGAATGGTGGCTCTCAAAATGTGGGATGTTTGCTAACAGCTATAAACAAGAACCTGATAACATAATTAAATGAGCTGACAAACATGTTTTGCTGATAAACTAATATGATTCAGTAGTCTTTACCTTGGATTTTTTGGTTAGACATGCTAACACTGAGTGTATGACAAACTCTTAACTTGTGGAACAGGGGATTTTTCTAAAGCAGATGAGAAATCATTCCTTGAAATGAGATACATTTCAGAGCCATGACTTACAGTAAAATAAAAAAAAAATCAGGTAGCACATTGCTCATTGTGTTGCTTGAACTGCTGTCGGCTACTTTGGCCTCACTGCCTCAGTACATGCAAATCAGATTTTAAGCCACTCCCTTAGACTTGCATTCTTGAGAAAAATGATTAACTTAACCAGATTTACAATACTCTGTACTAATAACTGGACATGGCCTTTTGCTGCACCAATAATCACATCTAGAATAAGATGGTATATCACCAATTGAGCTTGTTTCAACTTTAAATCTGTCATCGGGTTCATACACACGCTACTGAAGCTTTCTTGGCTGTTAACGCTGCTAGTCATATTTTTAAACATTTCTTTACTTTAAAGTAGAATTTTATCTATTACCAGCAGGTGTTTACTTCATTTGAATTTTGCACACATCTATATTTTCTGCAAGCACTCTCATTTGAACACCAGTTAACTTAGCTCTTTAAACATCAACAGCTTTTTTCAATGTTAAATCTGTTGCAGACAGTCATTTATTTCTCGCTCTTCTCTGACACCACAATTTATTCTCTTTCTAAGCAGTGAATCATGCAAATCACAACATACACAGTTTTTAGCCCTAACTCATATGCTGCTCTAGATTTTTGTAACTCCCACGTTCTAGTTAAATGAAACAAATCTTGGATGCAAGATGTTTCTATAGGGGGACAGGGACCTGCAGTGTTGCTGAGACTTACTTTTTAGGCACGTAGTGAACACCTTAATTGCATCATCGCTTGTCAGATACAAACTTGCAGCAGCTTTAACATATTTACCCTTTTCAGACTGAACTAAAGCAATCCTATAAAGGTTGAACTTCTGCACTTGCTGTTTCTAGATTTTGATAAATTTAAAAAGAAGAATCATTGATGTTTGGTGGCATGAGATAAACCGATGAGACAATGACAAATCTCTCGACACTTGAAAGAAGTTAATAGAGTTTTGAAAGTTCAAAGTACTTTGGGCTGTATATACTAAAAGAAATCTGGAAAATTATCAGAAACTTTCAGTGTACCAAAGTGCCATTTTTGAAGTTTATGTTATTTTTCTTTTTAAAATTCTTACAAAATATTTATTCTTTTGAGTTAGATAAATTAATTGGTATCATTGTTCTGAAAAAGTTTTGATAAGTTTGTTCAGAAATGGTGGTTTGCAGACATTCTTCTGCTTTCCTGTAAAGGACCTTCAAACTGTT
The DNA here is from genome assembly GCF_019279795.1 of Protopterus annectens. Taxonomy (NCBI): domain Eukaryota; kingdom Metazoa; phylum Chordata; order Ceratodontiformes; family Protopteridae; genus Protopterus; species Protopterus annectens. Next base: position 859,827,096 of record NC_056747.1, on the reverse strand, counting down.
GCAGTTTGTAAAAGCAGTTTTGAATCTAGACGCTTGTTGCTGTAGGGGTTGCCTCCCTCACTATTGATAATACCCCTTGAAGAATGGTTTCAGTACAATTTTTAATTCTGGATTCTCTCAGTTGTGACAGAAGCAGAAATATATGGCACTTTACTGACTAGATGAAATAAAGGCAAGGAAATCCACTATCTATATGGGAGAATTTAAAAATCAGTTTGTTACAACAGGATTACTTTGTGAGAAATGCAGTATACTACAAGAGGTACATAGATGATTTACTATTCATATGTAAAGGTGAACAGGCAGAATTTGTAAATTTTATGGGAATCTTAAACAATAATTCACACGGGTTGAAATTTACTCGGGAAACTGGTAAGGATAGCATTTCATTTTTGAATGTCACTTTTTATGTTGATGAAATAAAAAGGGTACAATACAAGCCTTATAGGAAGCCTACTGCAGTCAACAGTTGTTTATATGCAACCAGTATGCATCCCCCTCATTTGATTAGTTCATTGCCTTATGGTGAATTTAAGAGAATTTTTACCAGCACTTCTGAAATAAATTTAAAAGAAAAGAATTTGGTAGAGACATTCACCAGGATACAGAAAAGAGGGTACAATGAACATACATTGTTAAAGGCTAGAAATAAAGTTATGAACACTGGTGATATGAGAGGTAAGAATGAATGTTATCCATATGGGAGTGGAATTGGAAACATTGAGCAGTATGAAAGGATGGAAGAAAGGTTATTGTCTGTTACTAGATGTTCCAATTTTTCTCCTATTTTGGAGAATATAGTTAGGCAAGCTTGGGAAACAGTGATTCATGATGCTTCCATTGGATGCTTGTTTTCAAAGCATATAACTTTTTCCCATGGCAGATATTGTAATATAAAAGAATTATTAAACAAAAAAGATTTAAAATCTAGATATTCTGATGACATGGGGAAAAAGTTATATGCTTTTTAGTATTCTTGCACGCCCCATGTCTTCAGGTGGTAATTTTAAACATCAATTGAACAAACTGGAAAGTTGAATGATTACTAATTTTCATACTTTACATCCCCAGGGAATGAATTTGGAAAACAATCTTAATATGGCTGCGGAAAATGTTTAGTTTGTCATAGGGTTAAAAATGTAGATGGTACTAAGTTTAATGGCAGACTATATGTATGTAATTGTGACCCTATTTTTTGGTATATTGGTCAAACCACGAGGAAGGTTAAAGTGCGCATCATGGAACATCTAAGTGATGTGAGAAGGAAAAAACTTAAAAGTCCAGTGGCTATGCACTTCCTGTCAAAACATAAAGGGTTGGAAGATAGTTTATTTTTTAGTATTCTTGCATGCCCCATGTCTTCAGGTGGTAATTTTAAACATCAGTTGAACAAACTGGAAAGTTGAATGATTACTAATTTTCATACTTTACATCCCCAGGGAATGAATTTGGAAAACAATCTTAATATTTGATATAGCTTAGTAATACATTTGAATTATTGTCAATAAGGGTTAAAAAATCAAGTTTTAAAGTATACATAGTAATTTGTTAATTCATATTTGTTAAATCATATTTAGTGTGTGAATTAATATTTGATGTATTAAAACTGAATGTGTTTAAATGTGGAAATATTTGATATGGATGTATATAATTTTGTATAGATATATTCTTCATTTATGCATCAACAGATATTTATTTGTATAACAAAAATATTACAGTTGTATTTAAATATTATTATGAATGAATTTGTAGCTAACGGGTATAGTTTATAGGTTGAATAATATTTATTTTCAGAGTGTTTGCAACTTTTTCAAGAAAACTGGTTGTATAGTGCAGTATTTACTTAAAAGATGTAATTAATGTAATTGGGAAAGCTTAACTGATTTATTGTTGGTTCAGAAATGGTATATAAATGGACATATTGGGAAGCTGTAAATGTTCCAGCAGAAGGCGAAAAGCCGAGGTACCAGAACGGTTGTAATAAAGAACTTCATGTCCTGACAGTGAACTTCCTTGCCTTTTTTTCATGTGGTATGACGAGTTGGTCCATTTATGTTTTTGTGAAGTGACTTTACTGACTAGACTCCTCTTCTTCTTCTATTGGCTGCTCCCATTAGGGGTCGCCACAGCGGATCAACTGTTTCCATTTCTTCTTGTCCTCTGCATCTTGCTCTGTCACACCAACCACCTGCATGTCCTCTCTCACCACATCCATAAACCTTATCTTAGGCCTTCCTCTTTTCTTGTTACCTGGCAGCTTCATCCTTAGCATCTTTTCCCCAATATACTCAGCATCCCTCCTCAGCACATATCCAAACCAACGTAATCTTGCCTCTCTGGCTTTGTCTCCAAACCTTCCAACCTGGGCTAACCCTCTAATATACTTATTCCTAATCCTGTCCATCCTCGTCACACTCAGTGTAAATCTTAATATCTTCAACACTGCCACGTCAAGCTCTGACTCCTGCCTTTTTGTCAATGCCACTGTCTTCAACCCATATAACGTAGCTGGTCTCACTACCCTATTGTAGACCTTCCCTTTCACTCTTACTGGTACTCGTCTATCACAAATCACTCCTGACACTCTTCTCCATCCACTCCATCCTGCCTGTACTCTCTTCTTCACCTCTCGTCCATGCTCACCATTACTCTGAACTGTTGATCCCAAGTACTTAAACTCATCCACCTTCGCCAACTCTACTCCCTGCATCCTCACCATTCCTTTATCCTCCCTCTTGTTCACACACACATATTCTGTCTTAGTCCTGCTAACCTTCATTCCTCTTCTCTCTAGAGCATATCTCCACCTCTCCAGGGTCTCCTCCACCTGTTTCCTACTCTTACTACAGATCACAATGTCATCTGCAAACATCATAGTCAACGGGGACTCCTGTCTGATCTCGTCTGTCAACCTGTCCATCACCATTGCAAATTAAGAAAGGGCTCAGAGCTGATCCTTGATGTAACCCCACCTCCACCTTAAATGCATCCGTCACTCCCACATCAGACCTCGCCGCTGTCACACTACCCTCGTACATATCCTGTACCACTCTTACATACTTCTCTGACACTCCTGATTTCCTCATACAATACCACAACTCCTCTCTAGGCACCCTGTCATATGCTTTCTCTAAGTCCACAAAGACACAATGCAACTCCTTCTGACCTTCTCTGTACTTCTCCATCAACACTCTGAGCAAACATCACATCTGCAGTGCTCTTTCCTGGCATGAAACCATACTGCTGATCACTAATCATCACCTCCCTTCTTAACCTAGCTTCCACTACTCTTTCCCATAACTTCATGCTTTACTGACTAGACTCTGGAAGGCTAAAATGTCTAAATGTTGCTTCCACAGAAAAAAAAACATTATCCCTCTGCAACACTGTAGCTTGTCAAGACTTCTGGAAGGTTCAGTAGCTATGTGTTCTTCTCTGGTAGCAGTAGCTATAGACAGAGACACCAGAGCTATCTTAGTTGCAACTCTAATTTTGCTTGTATGGCAGCAAGTGAAGAAGCAGACAATCATATACTGTTCCTCATAGATGGTGCTATGGGTACTGAATGTACACTGCTGCCTTCATTACTGCATACGCTCCCATATATGTACGATAGGCATTCGGCAACGTGGCATCCCATCCTTACAGATCTTGTGCCTCCCTCTAGTCTCTACTACGGGGGTGGGGTGGGGAGACAGGGATCACACAACACTCTTGTAATCTCCTTCCTCACAGGGGAATGGATGCCAAAGGGCTTTTAACCATTACTTCCTTTAATTATTCCACTGGAGAAATTTATTTTGAGGCCTAAATAATAGCATCAAAGAAAGACATACTGTCTTCATATCAGTAGCCAAGCAAAATAGGTAATTAATGAAGTGCACTCTAAATGGCTTGAGGTGACATTTTTGTGTGTGTGTGTGGGGGGGGGAGGCACAGGCATGTAGAAGCAGCAAATTTCTGCAAGAAACATGCTGGCAAAATAAAAGGGAAAACAAATCCACTGTGTTGCTCAAATTTGATGGTAGAATATGAACTGCTGAAAGTGCAGTGTTTAAAAGACAAAGAGCACAAAAAACAAAAGAATATACCATTTGTGCCTAGTAACTGAGTAAAAGTTGACAGGACATGATGGAACTACGCAGCATAAGAATAAATGGAGAGTGCAAACAGAAGCAGAGAAAAACAGGCAATGGAAATGACTCAGTGTTCTATGATGAAAGAGAAAGGGAGGTGACAAAAAAATTGTAAAAGCCCTGAGGAGGTAGGCCGCTGTACAGCCCTGGAAGTAACAGCCGTCAAGGAGAATGTGAACAAAGTAGTGTAGCTACATGGTGTCACTCAAGCATATCCAGCCAGGTGAGCTTATCAGAATACTAAATGCGCTACATATGGTACTTGTTAGCCGTTCTTAGAAAAGAGAACAGTTCTGGAGATTTCAGAGGATAGTAGCTAAACAATATTCCTGAAATAAGTGAAGGAAGGAGGAAAAAACTGCAGGCTACACTCCATTTGGTCTTATAATTATTTCAGAACTGAAGCAGTCACAGGTCACACAATGAACTATGCAATTTTTGAAGAAGGTACAACAAGACCCAGGGCAACACTATTTAGTGGAGGTGATGGTTAGTTCGTTTATTAGATTGTCTGGATGACCAAAGGGTTTGTTGTAAGAAAAGCAGTTGATGTGGCCTGTCCAGATCTTATGGCACTGACAATATTTTACGGAGTACAGGAGTCTGAGAAATTAGTTACTATGTGGATCATTGTTTAATGAGCTAAGACTTTATAAACTGTGTCATGTTATTTGTTAACATAAAAAAGAGTGATATGTATGACAACAACTATAACTTAGAATATGCTTCAAATTATTAACCCAGTTTTCAATATTACATTCTGCAAAAATATTTTTAATGCAAAGAATAATACAAAAAAGATTGGGTCTGGCATCAGAAAACTGACAAAGGAGCTTGTTAGGAAAAAAAGACATACGGATTTGATGAAAACAAGCTTGCTTTCTGAAGGAAGCTGTTTCTACAAACAGTTCATGAGGAGTCTGCTGGGACTTGTTTCCCCTAATGCATTTACAGCCTACATCGCAGGAGCTAGAATACCAGGTAAGTTTCTTCAGATGTGAGTGTAACTCTCAAAAGCCAAAAATAATTGGAGGGACAAGGGCCCAAAATCAAGGACAGTTTCTAAATATTGCTCTTATAAACTTAGAATGCTGCTAGAATAACAGGTTTTGCATTAGCATGCATTTTCTGAATGCTACGAAGTATGAAACTTAATTGTATGTCGTTATTTACTGACTTAAATCCTCTATGGTTTACCAGAAAACCACAAATTCTATGAAGAACAGACCAAAAATATTATGCAAAAATCTGGACTGTTGAGATGTATAGATGACAGACAAGTCTTTAATAAATTTCACATTCCAGAAGTATGCACTGTATGAAAAGGGACAATAAAATTATTATTACAGTAATCAAGGATATAGCAGAAAGCAACAGAGTTTAAATTAATGCGGATGGTAACAAAAATGCAAAGGGCACACACACCATAGCTGAAAGGATGGAGCTCATGCTTTCTGAAAAAAAACAGCTCATATTAATTAATTTGCATGAACCAGTGGTGACCTTCTGGTTCAGAGGTAGAAATTTCATCAGGAACACAACAGTGGTATGATTTGAGGATGACCTGTAAGCTTGAGAGCTTTGATTTTTTTGAAAGATGGGGAGGAGAGTGGCCACTCCAAAATAGACTCATAGATACAATATTAAGGAAGCACAAGTGTGTGTGTGTGTGTGTGTGTGTGTGTGTGTGTGTGTGTGTGTGTGTGTGTGTGTGTGTGTGTGTGTGAGAGAGAGTGTGTGTGTGTGTGTGTCTGCCTTCTAATATGTGTGTGTGTGTGTGACACACACACACACACACACACACACACACACACACACACACACACATATTAGAAGGCAGACAGTTAAAGCCTTTCTTTCATACCTGAATTATAAACACATTGCAATTCGGTATATAAGTTAGCTATTATTATTTAAGGCAATAATGTTGACTTTGACATTTTTTGTGTAGACGTATTTTGTAGCAGCACTCAAACAGGAAAGCAGTCTAGTTAAACTAGAACTATATTACAATTATCTGTACCAGTGAGCCATTACTATGTGAAGCAATAATGCTGATTCTTTTTTATTTTGTACAAATGTATTTTATTGCAGCATGTGAACCACATAGCAATTAAACAGACCTGTGAACCCTAGACTTAGAATGAAAAGTGAACGAATATTCAGCATTTCACTGATACCTGTGGTACCTTCGGAACATATTGCAGAGTACACAAAAACTACAGTGCCATAGAAACATTCTTCTATTCAGTTGCCTTAAATCAGTAAAAGCAGAACGAGTCAAAGCAGTCCCACTAAGATCCCACATGCAATTCCATCAAACATCTAACCTAATAATCCCTCTAGCCAGCAGCACCGGAGGCCAAAGGAAGAAATTGTTACATAGATATGATCATCTGTCCTGCTTGGGCAAAACGTGCTCACCTAGATGCCAACTACCCATTATTGCCTTTTCTTCCTTGACTGTCAGGGATATGACCGTACAGTACTACCATGTAATCGTTTTATTACTTCCAATAAGAGCAGAGCAAAAAGTCTTTTATTTTCTTAATCACAAACTTTTTTTACCAATCTCCTCTCATAAAAAAATACTGCTGAAAACACTACTCTTTATGGCTGTCTTCTAGCTCTCTACTTCTGTAGCCATTCTTGAAACCTGACAGTTTAGGACATCTCCAAAGGTTGTGCACCCAACTCTTTTTCACTGGGTCCACTTAGATAAGTCAACATTCAACCTACCAAATTCCAACTCGTGGATTAAAAAGAATTTAGAATCACCTCCCTTAACTTTCTAAGTGCCCAACACATCTATTAACTAAGCATCCTTTTTATTTTTACAGGAGCAAGCCCCTATTCTCCATACCCTATTATTTAAATACTGTAAAGTCACAGTTTCAAAACTATGGGAAAAAAGAAACACCTAGCAAAGGTGAGCACAATAACCATATGAACTGTGACCTTGCAGTCAAGTCAACTAATGCAAAAACATGGTCAAAGAAAGATAACACTGGGGAAGGACTGGGGAGATGATGGCTAACCAGTTAGTCTCTGACCATATGTAAGTAACCTTCTATATTTCAACATCTCCAACAAGTAGATGAAGTCATAAATTGCATTCTTCTTAGCCTACCCATGGTACAGAATTTTTGTGCAAGCACTTTCATCAAAAGATTCTAAACCTTTGGGATCGAACTGCAAATTTGGGGACCATACAAAGATTCCCAATTGTGATGATCTAAAGATATACCCACGTCTCTTCCCAGTCCCAGCTAATAACATCACAAAACTATCAGTTTACTTCAATTAAAATATCATATACCATACCTGCAAGGTGTGTTGGGAATCCTATGTTTAGTCCAGCTTTAATCACAAACCCTAGCCATCTCCCTTTAGATGCTACCCTGGAATGGGATCACTCTTTAGAGGACTGACCAGCTGACAATATCCCAAAAACTGTCCCAACAAAGTACACATTTCACAGGTTCATAGGTAGGTACAAGGCTATCAGCCCAAGGGCCTATGTAAGCCTAGCCAGCAAGGTTCCATTGCTTACGCCACCCAAGAAAGTTATTTTCCTGTGCCACTGTTCAGCAGAGACACAGAAGTGAACCCCAGGGTGTATTTCCTATTTCCCATCCACTCATCAAGATTTTTCTTGAAGAGTGCTAATGAAGGACTTTGCTTGACATAGATGGGTTGCCTGTTCCAAAGTATAGGAAGTCTCTGGGATAGGAATCTATCCCTCCAGCGTGTCCTGTTTATTGTGGTGACAAGGTTTAGGTCCCTAGAGCGTGTAGCTCGGAGGGATTGGGATTTCTTTAGGTGTAGCATGTCCAACAGCTCTGGGTTTGACATAGCTTTATATGTTAGGCAGAGATCACCTCAGAGGAGGTGATATGCTATGGAGTAAAGCTGGAGTTTTTTGAGGCGGTCAGTGTAGAGCATTTGTTTGAGGCCAGTAATCCTCTTTGTGAGGTACTTCTGTGGCCTTTCCAGCTGCTGCAGATGTCTTGTGAGGTACATTCCAAAAGGGGTGTTGTACTCTACAATGGGTCTAATGAGTGACGAGTAGAGGGGAACAATGACCTCTTTTTTCCTGGATGAGAACCCTTTTATGATGAGGTGTGCCATGTAGAAGGACTTCCTGACTACTGTGACGATGTGACTATCAAATGAGAGACGACTGTCCACCTGGGTCCCAAGGTCTCTTATCACACTTTCGGTGTTAAGTAGATTGCTGCCTATGTGGTAGTTCATGGGCACAGTTTTTACCAAAGGGGATGGCACTGCACTTTTTGGCATTGAGCTTGAGGCCATGGCTCTGACACCAGGCACCTGTCTCAGTGAGGCCCTTCTGTAGGATTTCACATGACATTGTTCAAGAGACAATGCCCATTCAAAATTCAATGACAATAGGTTCATAGGTTCAAAGGCAAGTACTAGGGTATCTGCTCTTGTGTACTTTCTGTTTGTGAGGTAAACATCTTAACCATTGTACCAACCCAAATGATCCCAATAACACAAATTCACACTCCCTATCCTGCTTCTTAATGCCTTCAATCCCCACCACCCCAATTATCATGGCACTCTTACAGGAAATAACTCACCTACCCAATCTAAAATTCTAAAATACGTGAAGTCTCACTCAACATTTCTGATATCATAAATGGGGAGAGAAACCACCCTTCCAAATGCTGTCTGGACCAAGATGTATAATTAAATACTGAGCGTCTTCATAAGGGTGCATCTACTATAACAGTCCAATCTGCATTGTTCTGTGATATAATGCTGAGTTAGGCACCCCTGAGCAGTCAGCTCTTGGTATCCTGCCTGCAAAAGTTATAGCACTTTAATTCAGAGAAATCCCTCCATAGGACTCAAGGGCACCATCTGTGCTAAGCACAGGATATGAGAGTGGAAAACTCATCAAGGCTTGCACTCTTTTAGTAAGGTCAAACAGAAACACCTTTAAGTGAATAAGGACTCTTTGTTTATCATAAGACATAGCTGAATAAGCCACTACCACATCTTTTGCTCAAGGAAGGAAGCAATCTGTATCCCTAAATATTTAAGATATTGAGGATGTCTTAGATATAGGGATTCCTGCTCCATGATGCAATCACATTGGGATGGATGCTGAACCAACAGTCTCTGTTAAATTATCAAATGTCTGCCTTCCTCTAGCAAAACCACATCAGTCAGCCTAACCAATGGGTAAACCAAAGTCACCATGCTCTCCAACAACATGCCCATAAACAACTTACAGTTATACTTAGAATTCAAAATAGACTTATAAGGAGTACATTTGGGATCCCATCCTGAACTCAGTATTACTGAGGAAACGCACCCTGCTTCTAAGCTTTCTGGGACTAACTCTTTCCTGGAACATGAGAATCATCACAGTGAAAAAGTGCCATCCTTCACCTGGCTTACTAATACTCCCCTATCTTCCACTAATTTAATCAGTACCATCCTATCAATCACCAGTTCCCGGTATAATTTTGGTAATACTAGCACCTGGAAGAACAGCCTACCCTCCTGTTCATTTTCACTTTGCTTTGTCTTAGCAGTATTCCATACTCTAAAGGAATTGAATACTGAAACAACCTTCTGGGTGCATCCAGTAAAGGAGGAAGCAAACCTAATGTAACATCATAAAGAAGAAACCACAGTATGAATGGAAATGTTTGATCTGAATACTCAGATCCATAGTATAAAACACCACAAAGTGCTCAGACAGGATCTGTACAGAATAATAGCATCATCACTGTCCATAAAGATATCATCAACTATGTGAATAAACGCAGACTAAGGACTATGAATGTAGAATAAAAACTGAAGTTGTAGCGGTCCTTGAGCTGGTAAACTGTCACATACCATATGAGAGGGGCATAAATAAACTTCCTGATAGCTCTGACCAAAAATGTCAAGTTCAATACAGTGTGGCAGTGGTTTCAAAGCTGAATTCTCAAGAACTCCAATAGCTAACACCTCATTTAGAAGAGATGGAAGAGTTCAGATATTCAAAGGCTGCACATACATTTGATAACCATTTATTCACAAAACACCCAGGCTGGCAATAACTAACATGCAAGGACAGATATGCAACCCATGGGTAATAAGGTGCCCACGAGAATGGACAGACAAGAGCTCATTGTAACTGGAAACATTAAACATACTCTAAGAGGAATTACTCACAACCTCAATCAAAGAACTGCCCATGGAGCCTGGAGGAGATGCTGCTGATCTAATGATGGAAACCTTGACGCTAAAAAAAAAATGAGCAAACACCTCAGACTGCTGTGAGGTGAAGGCCTTAACATAGTTAGGCACGACATACTACAAAGCTTATCCATCACCCCCAACAGCATGACCATTTCATTGGCCACTGCAGAAATCTCTCTGGACATAAAATCTGTCTTCATATGACAGATCATAGGCGGGTAACAAGAATAATGCTCACTGAGTTCAGGTTTGTCTCTGCAAACACCCTACACCTCCACTATTCTTCCAACCTACATCCTTCAAATAGAGCTCTGTATCAAGCCATTGCTCATGAACCCGGAGGGAAATGAGGTAATCAAGTCCACAAAACAAGTCAGTTATCAAGCAAAAATTGGGACTGCCTATATTGTTCTCTGGCAGGAACCAAAAGAGTGCCAAAGGAAAGTAACTTAGGTGATGCTTTAGAGAGAGTATTGTACTCCATCAACATAAGATGATGGGTGAGGGTGCTAATAAAGGGGCAGCAGACCAAGAAATTATCAGATTAACAGATTGGCACTAGCACCAAGTCAAAGGTCACCAAACTAACATGGAACATCAAATAAAGGCTATGACCTTAACTATGGCTTGCAGAGATAATCACCTGAACAACTCAAAAATGTTTTCATGACATTCTCTAGTAAGAGACACTGACCCCTTATAAACCCATATGATGAAGTTACAATATCTTTATGACACAGAGCAGAATCAATGAGAAAGTCAATGTACTCTTGCTGGAAACCTCTCTTATAACCAGGTGGATGACAGATGATGAGAAACAAACAATCTTCTTCCCATACCAAGGACATACTTCTTCCTCATCTGATTGCAAAGAATTGACAGGGCTAGATGATATATATTTTTTGTGATGCTGAGCAGCAAGCCAGCTTTTTTGCTTCCTTCTTTTACTTTCATCAATAAGCTTTCCAACTGTTTCGCACTATCAGCTATTACAGTGGTGTCACCTGAATGTACGAGGTTGTTAATATTTCTCCAGGCAATTTTTATTCTTGCCTCTTATTTGCTTAACACAGCGTAAATGGCTGTCTGAGAAGGCTTAATAGGTGGTATAGGACAGAAGGAATGAGTGCAGAAGGCAATGGTGTTGAGGAAGTTATGTCAAACTGAAGGATGTGTTTCAAAGAATAGCAAGAAGAGCTTATGAGGCATGTTTAAATAAGCAGTACAAAGATTTGGAAGAAGACAAAGAAATGCTAAAGACTAATATCTCTAAAAGAAAACTGTTGACATGAAGGGGGATCTTCCAAATAAAAATGGGCATGATAAAATACAAAGATTGGGAGGGGGGAACTAGCAGAAAATATTCAGAAGAAGTGCCAGGAATATACAGAAGACCTATATAAGAAGAACCCTAAGACCATTGATACATATGATGGTATATTGTCTGATGTACATCCAGACATCCTGGAGAGGGAATTTAAGTGGGACCTCAAAATCCACATCATAGAGAGGGAAGTTAAGTGGGACCTCAACATCCTTGTTAATAACAATGCTGCAGGAAATGATTTCAGCAAAACTGTTTAAAATACTGTGGAAGCGCTGCTTTGAATTTGTCAGCACATTTGCAAAACAAAACAGTGGCCATTAGAGTGAAATTAGATTGAAAAGACTATATACTATCACCCTACATATTTAATGTATGTGCTGTATCTCTCTCTCTCTCTCTCTCTATATATATATATATATATATAGAGAGAGAGAGAGAGAGAGAGATAACATTGTCAGTAAGACCAGAAGGCTATGATTTATATTCCCTCTTATTCCCTCTCCCAGTGATTGGATTGCTGATACTGCATTGCAGTACTGGGAGGTGCTGCACTCCTGGGTGTGAGGTAGCACTTACACCTTTAGTACTGGAATACCAGAAGGCTATGAGTTCTATTCCCTCTCCCAGTGATTGGATTGCTGATGCTGCATTGCACTACTGGGAGGTGCTACACTCCTGGGTGTGAGGTAGCACTTAAACCTTTAGTGCTGGAAGACCAGAAGGCTATGAGTTCTATTCCCTCTTCCAGTGATTGGATTGCTGATACTGCATTGCAGTACTGGGAGGTGCTACACTCCTGGGTGTGAGGTAGCACTTAAACCTTTAGTGCTGGAAGACCAGAAGGCTATGAGTTCTATTCCCTCTCCCAATGATTGGATTGCTGATACTGCATTGCAGTACTGGGAGGTGCTACACTCCTTATTGTGCCATCCTTTAAAATAGTTGTTAAACTGAGATCCCATCTGCTTGAGTTGGTGAGACCTCATGTGGATGTGAAAGATCTGATGGCACCTGTTGCAAAGAACAGGGAACAGGGAACTTCACCAATGCCCTGGCCAAATTTCTCCTAGTAGTATAAATACCATCTTGGGTCTCCCCTGAAAAGAGGCCTCTAATCCAGTCAGCAAAGAATAAATAAAATACATATCACATGAAATGCTGGTAAACAAGTAATCACATATAAAAATCTACACTGCAAAGACAGCACAGCAAGTCCTAAGAAAACAATGGCATCAATTCAATTTATGAACCTACAGCAAAGTATAAATCTTCAACAGTTTTCGAATCCCTATAAAAAGGGCAATGCTAAAGAATGTTTAAATAATCAAACAAATAGACTTATTTCACATGCTGGCTCAAGATCTTGCAAAGTAAACTACAACAATATATGAAGAGACAACTGCTAGATGTACAAGATAATTTTAGAATGGACAAGATAGTTTTAGAACGGACAGGATAGTTTTAGAACGGACAGGATAGTTTTAGAATGGACAGGATAGTTTTAGAATGGACAGGATAGTTTTAGAACAGACAGGATCGTTTTAGAATGGACAGGATAGTTTTAGAACAGACAAGACAGTTTTAAAATGGACAGAGGTACCAGAGATCAATTTGCCAATGTCTGTTAGATACTAAAGAAAGCACTGGAGTTCCCAAAAAAATATTTACACCTGATTTATTGACTAGTATAAAGCCTTTGACTGTGTGAACCATAATAAACTGTGGTAAATTTTAAGATAAATGTAGATACTGGGTCACCTTGTTTGCCTTCTGAAGAATCTGTATGCAAAAAAAGAAATAATTAGAACCAAACATGAAATAACTGACCGGTTTTAATCTGTATACAGAGCAAGAAATAACAGAACAAAATATGGAATAAATGTGGTTAAAGACTGAGAAAAGAGGGCATTTAGACAGTATATGGTCACCCTACTTATTTAATTTATACACTGAATATACGTCATGTAAAATTAATTTATTAATTTAGCATTTGTTGACTAGGAAAGTCTGACTGTGCAAGAGTACATCTTTCCCCAGAGACCCACAGTTTTTCACAGACATTTTACAAAGAAGTAATATATAAGAAAAACAAAGATATTGCAAAGTGAAACATTACATTTTAATTGGTATTACATATGATGGGCATAAATAGATACTGTAGAACATGACTAATGTGATGTTTACATAGCGCTGGTAGTCCATAAAACTGGGTGGTTCTGGAGAAATTTGTGCCATTACCTAGTTGGTAGAGAATGTATATATAGAAAAGAGTTCTGAGATAGGGCACTATGAGCCAGTAATATAGTAGGATAAATAATGGCAGGGCTGCGGACTATACAGAAATTGTTCGGTGGAGGGGTGGGGAAGTGAGGTAGACAAGTTGGGGTGGTGTGATTGTGTGGATACTTTATCTGGAGTATAGGCAAGAGCATAGCCAGGTCTTAGTTAGGTGATTCCTAGCTGTAGTTTGAAGCCTTGCATGCTCTTAAGTATCTTAAGGTGGGGAGGGAGGGCATTCCATTTTTTTGAGATAGAGCTGGAATAGCGAGTCTCCTGCTGTATTATTATTCCTCAGATCTGGTGATTAGACTTTTGCAAGAGGAGCGCATTTCTCTGTTTGTGTGATAGTGCTGGAGAAGGTGAAGTAGGTTGGAGTTTTTGTCATGGGAGTACAGAATTCTATGTATTGTTAATAGTTATGTGTCAATGAGTGAATGAGGAAGTAGAAGACATTGAATTTTTGAAGTTAAGTGCAATGGTGGGTTCTTTATGACTGATCAGTAGCAAACTTAGCAATTTTGTTATAGCATTGCTCAAACTTCGGGGTCTGAGTAGAGTTAAGGTTAATGAAAAGGGGGTAGGCATACAGTAGAGTTAGCAGTAGGTAGGCTGAAGCTAAGCTTTTCTGGGCTGCATCTGAGAGAACTTTTTAATCTGTAGAGAGATCCCAGTTTCTGGTGTTTTTTTTTTTTGGTTGCTTGAAGACTGTGCTGATCAAATATTATTTGGTTGTCTATTACTGTTCCTGAGAGTTTGGTGTAGGAAACGAAAAAAGCAAAAAACACACACTCTGCCAAAGGTTACTCACAACACACAATAGATTCCAAATAACAAGTCAAAATGTGAGCACGCCAACCAAGCTGAGCAGCGACAAATAAAACGTTATCTTCCAAATCTTGATTTTTAATGGCTTTATAGAAGAAGGATGAGCGCTTTCATGGGGCTACCGCTTCTTCAGATCCAAATAAAACTAACAGCTTAAGAAACAGGCAATAATATACAAATTAAAATCACATGTTACTAAAATCAACAAATCAGAATCAACGTCTCTTAATTAATGCTAGCTTCAACGGACTGAGAAACAAATTAACTGAGAACATCTATACAGAAATAGAGACATATAGGGGTAATAGAGGGGCCCTTATTTTTCCAGCAGGCAGAGGGATCATAATGAACAGCGCCCTAAGTTTAAATCTGCTGGTAGTAAGTCCAGAATGCTTTCACCAATTCTAGCAATGTATATCAGTTTTGTGACATAGTTAGGAAGAATTTGCCTATTTTTTTGGCTGACGATAGTATTAGAAAGGTTGTCGGACAAGACCCCAATTTTATTTTTAGGAACAACATGAGCTTAAAAAGAATGTTGTGTTATGGCCCTAAAAATTTGGAAGCAGAACCCTTACTGAGAACAGCAACATTTCCCTGTGGGAAATGCAAAGCATGTTCCTTTACTGTTCAAGACCAAACATTTGTTCACCCTAACACTGAAAGGAAATTTATTCCTAGATTATCAGCTACATGTAATAGCAATTTCTTAGTGTATTTGGCAACCTGCACACAATGTCATTGCTTTTATGTAGGAAAAACAACACATCAGCTTAAAGACAGGGTTGTAGAACATCTTAGCAATATAAGGAATAATGTACATACAAATGCTTTAGCTGCACATGCAGAAACTACAGGACACAGTGTTTTTTATTTTAGAGTTCTCCAGAAAGTTAGAAGTGGTAGGAGAAGGGGTGATGTGAATAATTATTTAGAGAATTTAGAAGTAAAATGGATAATAGCACTACAAGTCCATAGTGATCCAGGCCTGAAATCAAGTGTTCCACTGAAGCCAGCATTAATTAAGAGACGTTGACTCTGATTTGTTGATTTTAGTAACGTGATATTAATTTGTATATATTGCCTGTTTCTTAAGCTGTTAGTATTATTTGGATCTGAAGAAGCGGTAGCCTCGTGAAGGCGCTCATCCTTTTACAATAAAGCCATTAAAAAATCAAGTTTTGGACGATAACGCTTTATTTGTCTCTGCTCAGCTTGGTTGGTGTGTTCACATTTTGACTTGTAGTTTGGTATAGGGCACAATTTCTATCTTGGTGGTGTTTTTTTTTTTTTTAATTTATTGAGAATTGAGAGACTGGGGAGGGCAACTGTTTTGGAATGAATAGCATTAGTTTGGTTTCATGGTTTTACTGGGATTTAAAAGGAAGTCAGAGTCGTCAGGCCATAAGTCAGTAGATAAAGAGGCATTTTATGTGACGTCCTGGAGTGACGTAAGAGTTTTTGCTGTATATATTATTGTGTAGTCATCTGCATAATGGATGATTGCTGCCTACGTGACAGCTGTGTGCAAGTTGGTGATGAGCAGGCTGAATAGTAAAGGCCCCAGTAAGGATCCCGGTGGATACTGTCAGGAAAGAAAAATAATCATTTTCCCATTTTTTGGCCTGATGCCTATTTGATAGATAGTTATGAAACCATTCGACTGAGGGGTGACTTAGATCTAAGTAAGAAAATCTTTACATTACTTTTTGGTGGCAAATGGTATCAAAGGTCTTTTCCCAGGTCTAGGTGCAGGGCACAGACAAGTTGCCAAAATTTCTGTATCGGTTGATTGTTTCAGTAAACTCAACAAGGGTGAAGTGATACTGTGGTTAGGTTGAAAATGCTGATCAACAAATAACCACATCTAAAAATATATAATGTAGGACCTGGTTCTGTCGCACAGAAGGCTAAAGCCCTGACTATGACCAAAATAATCTGATTTCAACGAGCAAGTCATACACTGGAAAGGCTGGAATGGGGGTGGGTGGGAGAGGTATGACCTCTTGTTGGTGCATGCACCCAGGTGGAAGGTATTTTGAGGCTCCTTTTTTCTTTATGTGTTGCTCCAGGGTGCAGGCAACTGGATGTTGCCCAAAGTAGGTCTCTGATAAAGGAAGGACTAAGGCTTGGTCACCAAAGCTGGTGACGGCAGCTCTTGCAGCATGTGTTTGTGGGAGTAGTCATAATCCTATGGAAGAGCAGAGGTGGCTCACATCACCACCAGACAGAGGCATTGGGGAATACAGAAACTTATCTCATGGATGCGGGGTTGATAGCCGTGCCTTGGCTAACTTTTGCAATAAAGGAATGCATGAGCTCCAGAGGCTCTTGCTTCCATGAGGAATAAATGGTCACTACACCTCCTGCCCCATGGAGAAACAAATAGACAGCCAAGGCAGTGGTTAGATAAGCAGAAACATTTTAAGTTTTATGGCTTGCTGCCTATTTAACTATTTGATTACACCGTACGTCCTGAGAGAAAAACAAAATCAACACAATTTATGAAACTACAGTAAAGAAGGAATCTTTAACAGTCTTCCAAACTAAAATTATAAATATAAAAAGGTAGTAAGAAGAATGGCTGAGCATGTGTGAAGATAAAATAACACATAGCACTAACAAAGTGGCACTTAATAAATCTTTCAGTGATGTTAGCAAAAAAGTTTTGCACATAGCAAAGCAGCATACAGAGCATACTCATGATGTCTCTCAGTTCCAAAGCAGACAGTGGACAGCAAAGCAAAACTAGGTGTGTCTAAAAAATAGCAGAGCTGGACTGATTACGAAAAGACAAATCTGCAGATGATTTATAGGGAGACTTCTTGAAGCATTAGTTGTAGAGCTAAGCATGTGCTAAATTCAGCCAAAAGCTACCCAGTAATTCTCAAAACTCAAGTGTTTCACAAAATGGCAACAAGAAGACCAAGTTTTACAAGCACTAAGAATAAGAATACACATTTGTCAGGGAAGTCCTGCGCCTATGAAATAGTCACCGATTTCTGCTGCACTAAACAAGAAAACAACCATACGATAAGCAGGTGCCGCCACTACAGGTGAGCAATCACATGCAAATGCAGCAAAAATGCACTACTGCCTCAAAACTGAGCTCCACAAACACTTCATCCCAGAAATTCAAGGAAGTCAGTAAAATAATCTAAGTGAGAAGAAAATCATGTTTCTCAGAGTCTCAGTTCCAAATACCACTCAGTAGCAACACTGAAGTATCCAAGATGTTTAGAGCTCATAAAATGTTTTAACATGAAAGACACCCAACCATACACAGATGAACAACAGTTAATACCAGAAATAATAAAAGCAGCAATGTCAAGTGAGCAGCTTCCAGGAACCCCAGAAAGGTGACCGATTAAACAACAAGAATCAGAAGGGACACTGTCTCTCCAATCAGCAAGGATAACAAGGACAAAAAAATATGAAGATCCTTACTTTTTTCATGTCCTTTCAGGCCTTTCAAGTAGTGTAGTTTCTCCACTTGAGAAAAAGGAACCCATGTCATATAAATGAACTAAAATGGCATTGCCAGATCCCGCTGGCCCCTACCAGGATGTACTAAGGCTCCATGGAGAAACCCTGTGTACTTAAAAAATTCCACCAGTTACCCATTAGCTGAAGCTAGGGATATTACTACTTAATGTGTTATCTTACCACCCTTTAACACAGTGTACATCAGCTGAGTTAGATCCCTTGGCTAAAAGTAAAATCACAGCCTCTGCTCTGTCCCCTGCATTAAAAAATGATTACAAGGACACTGGCAACTCCAGGTGTCAAACACACTTCATTTTCTCTTTGTTTCCTTAACTATCCTCGGGTTCAAAGTCATGACCTGGTAACTGAGTGACCAGGCCTCAGTAGCATAACATCAATGGCAATGGCAATTTTGCATATCCCTACATGAATATAAACAAACCAGACATTATTTTGGCAGTTTCTGTAGCTCAGAAGGTTGCACACTAAACTTTGATGCCTACAATATAAGAAAGCTGTTAGTTTTATTCTCACACCAAGCACTCGGAGCATTAAGGTTGCTGCAATCATGAGGTGGCATCCTTTGAGTGAGATATTAAATTGAGGTTCCATCCATACCTCTCAACCTCACACAGCAAAAATCTGGACAAAGCCATAAATAAAAGTGAGACAAAGACCCAAAAAATAGGGACAGTTTTTAAATATTGCTCTTACAAACTTAGAAAGTTGATAGAATAACAGGTTTTACATTAGCATGAATTTTCTGAAGGGTATGACACCTGAAACTCAAATGTCTGTCATTATTTTTTAACTTCAGTCTTTTAGGATTTGCCACTAATTTGCCAGAAAAAACTAAAATATGAGGCAAAAATCTGGACATTCTGGGAAAATCTGCAAAGTTGAGAGGTATGGTTGCAGCTACTTCAGTTCATAACTTAAGTGGATTTTAAGCACACCATGACACTTCTCAGGAAAGAACATTACGGGGAATGCCCTTTATGTCCTGGTCAAGTTTTCCCTATCTGTAAAATCACCACCTCAGATCTCCTCTGAAAATAGGTAACAACTGTATTAGGACTAACCAAGGCAACACGAAAATAAATAAATAAGTTCACTAGTACACACAACAGCAAACAAAACAAATAGATTAATGTCATATTAGCATCCTTAATGTAAATAGCCAGATTTCATCAGCCTTCATTTCTCTTGAGATGACACAGTTACTTAAGCAAATGCTTCACAGCAAATAAAATAAAAAACAAAAGTAAAATCCAAGATATAAACAACCAAAAACCGGGATCAATTAATGATTGGTTTATTGATTAGTTGATTTATATTATTGTATAAATATGTGCTGTATTTTCTGTGTATGTATTCTTCTTAGAAGACTACTGCCGAGGCGCTAGAGGTTGGATTAAATATTTATTGTGGAAGATCCTGTTTTTTGGTCATTTATAACTTAAGCAAATGCTGCCTTCTCCTTCAGTTGCAGTCTCCTTTTGAGCACGTCACGGTGATTTTGATGCTTCCTGATGTTTATTATAGAACCTCCTGCACCACTGGAACCACTCTTCTGGTCATCCTGCTGCCACTGTGGACCAAATAAATGCCCATCCTCTCTGTTCTGTACATAGTCGATCACTTAGCCTTATTTTCTATAGGAAATATCGCCATCAGTCAAAGGTGCTGGATATAACAGCTTAAAACTGATTCTACATGTACAGAATAGCCAAAATGGGGAATTAAAAGAAAGCATTCATTGGTTTTGGCACCAGAAAATCTTCCCTGGTTTCCAAAATGCACATATTTTCTCCTGAAGAACAAATCTTGCAAATAAGACAACTTATCAAATCCTCTAAGGGCTCCGTTGAGATAAACTTAGCAAGTACTGCTAAGGATAACCATAAGGCCTTTTATGTCTAGTGAGTAGCCTTAAAGGTAGGAACAAGCATGTGTAGAACTAGTGACCAATGGTATCATACACACTGACCCCAAAGAGATAGGAAAACTGCTAGTGGATAGGTTTTGGTGAAGAATCCACTCCCTTATCCTCTCCCAACTTATCACAAACCTTCCCCCAAACTTCCCCAACCCTACATATCTGAAGAGCAAGTCCTCAAAGCCTTGTCCAAGGTAAAAAGCACAGCCTCTATGGGACCAGACAGCATCCCAGGTTGTCTAAACAGGCTAAAATATGAACAAGCATCAGCATTAGGTACCCGTTTCAATTATAACCTAACCACAGACTCTGTTCCTGCAGAATGGAGAACGGCAACAGTTATTCCCCTCCACAAGGGTGGCCTAGCAACAGACTTGGGGAATTAAGGGGAGACCCATAAGGCTGACCAGCCTCATATGTAAGGCCATGGAATGTATCATTATGGACCTCATAAATAAAGATATAGGTGACCTCCAAACCCTGGATCCTACCCAATTCGGCTTCATCAAGGGCAGATCTTGCCTGTTAAATCTGGTGGACTTCTTTGACAATGTGACCAGGGCCACTGATGAGGACAAGTCTGTGCACACACCATACCTCGACTTGGCAAAGACTTTTGACACAATCCCACATTCAGGCATTACCGATAAACTTAAATATAAACTGAATGTAAACCCCTTCACTGTAAGATGGGTGGCTAACTGGCTCCCAAACCGGACACACACTATCAAAGCTGGTGACTCCACATCAACCAGCAGACCTGTTATCAGTGGGGTGCCACAGGGATGAGTGCTGGGCCCCCCACTATTTGGTATACACTTCTCAGAGTTTCAGGTCAAAACTAAGGTGCAATCATTGAATCCCCAAATGATGTCAGTATACTCCAGGACAGTCTCATGCAGACCAACAACTGGTGTATTAGTCACGGTCTCAAACTGAATGCAAAGAAATGCATCATCATTCCCTTTGGCACAAACAATGTCCCGTCACACTATCAAATCAACAACAATACCCTAAGTACCCATGAAGTGGTGAGGAACCTGTGATCACAAGTTGACTGCAACCTTAACTTTGACCACCATGTGTCTACTGTAGTAAGGAAGACGTTCCAAGTAGCACACTTGATTAATAAAGGCATCGCCTCAACAGCAAAAGAGGTTATAACCCCTCTATACTTGGCAATAATCTGGCTCATAATTGAGTATAACGCCCCATTCGGCATGTACCATACAAAGCACCTGCAGCAATTGGAGAAACCTCAAAGGTTTCTAACAAAGAAGATCAAGGGGCTCCAGCATATTGCCTTACACAGACCGAATAAAGTCTTTGTCACTGTACTCTGTGTCATACAGACTTCTTAGGGGGGACTTATGCCTGGCCTACAGAGCAATCCAAGACCCAAACCTAATGAACTTACAGCATATCAGTAAATCAAACAGGACTAGGGCTACCCATTCCTGGGACAAAAATATGGCCTACCAGTTAATTAGGAAATGCTGGAGGGAGGGACATATTTATTTCCCAGCAACTGCCATGTTTTGGAACAGGCTATCAATTCATGTGAAACAGAGCTACTCTATGACACTATTCAAGAGGAACCTGGATGAGTGGATGGGGCACAGTAAATTCTTACTGAGGATAGCACCCACAACCCTCCTGGACATGGGCAGTCATCACAAATGCAATCTTGGGTATTGACTAGCATTTTCATGGTATTACATTGGGATGAAATGGCTAGGCTTAAAATGACCTCTGGGTTGCTAGCCTAGCAATCTCATGTGATCCTATGATCCTAAAATACACCAACATTGGTCCAGGAGTCTTTCTAGTAAGCAGGACTAGGTTCAAAGCATGAAGAGCTCTCTCAGACAAGATCGTCTCCACTAGGATTTCTACCCATTCCTAGAAAAAGGCATCTAACAAGCTGTACACAGTATTCAGTTTCATCCTTTTCTGGAGCCCCTACCAGATCGATGTTTCTCTATCTCGCCCAAAACTCTCAAGTCCACAGTTCTATTTTTCAGCATTTCAGTACGTGTTTCAGCTTGTACCAGCATTTTTCTCATGCTAAAATGTATACACTGTCTAGGTGCTTAGCTAATATCATACCTCTCAACCTCCCAGTGCAAGAAATCTGGACAAAACCAGAAATAATCGGGAGACAAAGGTCCAGAAATAGAGACAGATTTTAAATATTGCTCCTATAAACTTAGAAAGTTGTTAAAATAACAGGTTTTGCATTAGTATGTATTTGCTGAACGATACTAAGTCTGCAACTCAAATGTCTGTCATTATTTACTATTATTTAGTGACTTTAGTCTTCGGCTATTTGCCAGAAAAAACACAAATTTTATGAGGAACAGACCAAACACATGATGCAAAAATCTAGACAGTGTGCGAAAATCTGGACAGTTCAGAGGTATGGCTGATGCCAATTTAATTTCTTTGCTTTCCACTAGCAATTATAACCACAAACGCTTGCAATTTGCCATTCAGTTTTTAACAACATTTTGTCATAATCACTGTAAATGATGCAAAGACTGACAATACCTTCTTCCACTTGCATTGTCAGCATTATCTCAGCTAATGCCACTGTGTCTCTCTAAGTACCACACATTCTGCAGGACTAGAATCACTCACTTTACTTTTACTAAATATCTTCTCCAACCCCCTGACATCCAAATGCAGTAAAACTTTTCTTTCCCCCTCCATATGTACTTTTAATGGTATCTCAATAAAAATGTCTACTAAACTCAAGCTTTTGTTAAGGTGGGGGTGGGGGCATAGTTCTGATGCTCTATGCCTTCCCTCTTTGTATCTCACTGATGATTTTGATTTTTCATATTGAACTTGATTACAGAACAATGGCTATTAGACTTGGAATATTTTGTACAGTTTTGGACGTCCTAGAGCAAAAGAGAGGTTACTGTGACAGGAAGTGTTGCAAAGACAGTAAGATATATGAAAAATAACATAAGTAATGCAGACAGATTGAAGGCATTTGTGATGCATTTGGAAAGACACAGCCTTAACACATTACATAGATGAAGCATATTTGACAAACGAAGGACAGGGATCACAGAGGGGTTTGAGGAAAACTGAGTATAAGTGATGCAAGTTTGGCAAGAGGAAGCATTACATCAGGAAACAGCACTGAGTCCCTGTCGGACAATAGAGGAGTTTAAAGGAGTACGGCGCAGGCAGAAAAGACAGACAGAAAAAAATAGACAACCAGCTTCATTAGGGCAAACAAAGTCAATCAGATGGACTAGACAGACCATGTGACTGTTTTTGTTGTTATGTTATGCTATTTTTATGAAGTTTTGTATTACAAAAACAGCAACAGTAATTTCTGACTTGGCATGATCTGTCATTTAGAAAAATCTGGAAATAGTTTGGGGGATATTTTTGATGAATTGCATCTGACTTATATTTGTAAATATATTTTTAAGAAATATCTAAGAAAAGATGGCCACAGTTAGAAGAACCTTACCCTGACTAAGCCATGGTAACCTATTATTAAGAATGAAAATAGGCTACCAATAGCTGGTCAGTGCCAGACAGCAGCAAGAACAGACATGTTGATCCTTTCTTCTAGGAGGAAGGAAAAGATATTCTGCTGAATGAAAGCTTCCGGCAAAGTGTACATAGCGTTAAGTAAAACGGGCACCACTGTCTCAGTGTAATTTTGCATGGATACATACTAGCCTACCCTAGAACAGACAATAGCTACATTCTAAGTGGAAAAGTTGTATAATAAAGCCTGTATGTTAATGCTAAATCACTGAATTGTCAGACTCTGGTTCCAAACAGTGGGAATGTGTTACCTGAAGCAAGAATGATTTTCTCCTCCCTCAGTCTACCCACAGGAAAATATCCTTGAGTATATTCTGGCATTCAGGGGGTTGGAAACCTGGGCTCAGAGTGAAACACTAGGCATGTGACTACACATCAAACCCAGAAGAAACACATCTCAGTAACTGTCAGGTGAGGATACCTGTAGAGATAGTTCCTCATTGAAAAGCCACCTCCCCCCAACTGTTCCCCATCTTAAAGCTATTCCCTCTCCCACTCACACAAATGCAGTCTCTCCCTTTCTTTGCTGAGTTTGAGTACTGGATTTGAGTTTATGAGTTTACCATAACATGTGGTAACCTGTTCTACTTGCTCCCCCAAAGAGAAAGTCTTGTCTGTTCCGATTATGCAGGATATACCCAAGATGGAAAGAATACACAGGAAATCATATACGTGAACGTTGCTTATGATACAGATAAAGAAAATGAAGCTTGCCCAGTCTACCATTCTCTACCTAGAACATCAGCTGTTGATTCTAAACAATGAATAGCCCATTTTTTTTATAGAATGTACCTCAAATGTATAAATGTTACACAGATAACTTTGAGCGACATCTTCTGTTCAAGGGAGACACTAATCCTTCATGAATAGGTTCACCATGGCTATGACTGTCATCCTCTGCAGTCCCCTTTCTGGATTATAAAATACATCAGATGTTATATCATCAGTCCATGGCAATTACTTACAGCCTGTGTTTACTATAAATCAACTGATTCACACAGCTTTCCTCTTCTCAGCTCTTATTGGTCAAAGCATGCCACAAATGGTCTGCCATACTCAGAAGTTCTTTAATTTTGCATGTCGTGCAGTGAAGACCATCATTTTTCCAAACGTGCCCAGCTTTTGCATCCCCTTTTCATCAACAGGGGCTATTCACAAAGCACAGTGAACACAACACTCCAGTAAGTCATCAATATGTCCCAAAACCTTGAACTTTATAGGGACCACCTTCTTCCCTGCTCAATTCTGTTCCATTTTTTGCTGCAGCATCATTTCTTACTCTTGGTTCTTCAGTGCTAACTTCCCTGTTTTACAGACTGTTTTGTACCACCTAATACCCAACCTGTAAAATCTCCTAATGAGAAATACCCTGCACATTATCTCTACCCAGCGCAGCCTGTGTATCAAACCTACAACTGAAATAGCTGCTACACCTGCATATTATCTTTAATATTGTGCTAGCTGGATGGCCATCAGGTGTCTTTCATATCACCTCTCCAATTCAGGAAACACTACCTGACACGTGACAGTAGGAATACACACAGAGAAAACCCCACTGTATTCCACTTTATCCAATGTTTTCTGTTTGTGCTCTTCAGAAATTATTTCCAGCACAGAAAACATGCAGAAGATGAACTGGTTGTTCAGCTTGGATCCCAGCAATTCTCTAGTTTGAATGTTAAATACATTTTCCATGACGACTATCAGTCAGAATTTTTCCCTTCCATTCATCTCACCTTTATAGATCTAACCACTTCTACTACATGATTAATTAGGTTCATAGGTGTGTACTTGGCTAATGGCCCTGGAGCCTTTACAAGCCTAGCCCATAGGATTACTCTGGCATCGTGCCACCCGACATTAGTTCCTAGTGCCTCTGTCGAGTAGAGCCACTGGAGTGATCTCCAGGGTGAATTTTCTATTTCCCATCCACTCATCAAGATTCCTCTTGAAGAGGGCCAGTGAGGTGTTCTGCTTGACATGTATAGGAAGTCTATTCCATAGCATGGGCAGTCTGTGGGTTATGAACCTGTCCCTCCAGCATGCTCTGTTGATTGTGGTAATGAGGTTGGGGTCTCTGGAGCATGTGGTGTGGAGGGACTGGGATTTCTTTAGATGTAGCATTTCTAACAGAGCTGGGTCAGACATGGCTTTGTAAGTCAAGCAGAGATCACCTCTAAGTAGGCGATATGAGACAGAGAATAGTTGGAGTTTTTGAGTCTGTCCATATAGGACAAATGTTTAAGGCCTAGGATCCTCTTTGTGAGGTACTTTTGTGGCCTCTCCAGTTATTGCAGGTGTCTAGTGAGGTACATGCCAAATGGGGCATTGTACTCAATAATTGGCCTAATGAGGGAAGAACAGAGGGAGACAATGACCTCTTTCTTCCTGGATGCAAAACCCTTAGTAATGAGATGTGCCACATAGAAGGACTTTCTGACCACAGTGGCAATGTGGTGGTCAAAAGAGAGATTGCTGTCAACCTGTGTTCCCAGATCTCTTATAACGCCTTCTGTGTTCAGTGAACTACCATCGATGTGGTAATTCAAGGAACCGGGTTTTTCCCAAGGGGGATGACGACACATTTTTTGGCATTGAGCTTAAAGCCATGGTTCTGGCACCAGTCGTTGGTCTCATTGAGGATTTTCTGTAGGATGTCAACATCACTTGGGGAGTTAATAGCAGCTCCCAACTTGCAATCGTCTGCAAACTTTGCCAGCCAGAGTCCCTTTGTGTTGGCCTGGACTTCAGAGAAGTAGATACCAAACAGGAGAGGACCCAGGACTGAACCCTGTGGGACTCCACTCGTGACTGGTAGACAGTCTGACTTAGTGTCAGCTACTTTCACACTGTGGGTTCTATCTGTGAGCCAGTTTGCAACCCACCTAGTGATATAGGGGTTGATGCCTAGCTTAGTGAGTTTTTCTATGATTCCTAAGTGGGGAATGGTATCAAAGGCCTTGGCCAGATCAAGGTAGGCTGTATGAACCACCTTGCCTTCATCCACACCTCTGGTAACTGACTCAAAGAAGTCGACCATGTTGAGCAGGCATGATCTACCCTTCACAAAACCAAACTATGTAGGATCCAGAGTTTGGAGATTTCCTATATGCTTGTTTATTAGATCCATGATGATGTGTTCCATAGCTTTGCATATCAGACTCCTCAGGCTAATGGGGTGATAATTCCCGGGGTCTGTAGTCGCTCCTCCCTTGTGGAGAGGGATGACTGTAGCAGTGTGCCATTTGGTTGGAACAAAGCCTGAGGTGAGGCTGTGATTGAATAGGGCACACAGGTGAGATGCCAGTTCACTCTGTAGTTCATGTAGAACACAGCTGGGGATATTGTTAGGTCCCACAGAAGCTGTATTCTTGGCCTTGGACAGTGCTGTTTTAACCTCTGCAACAGTAATACTGGGTGCCTGGCAATCTACTGGTATTGTGATTGGTCCTTTGGGGGGGGGGGGGGTAAAGTTGACACTGAATCTGTCGGCCAGTATATTGGCAATATCTGTTGGCTCTGTATAGGAGGTATCATTGTGCAGTAGCTCAGAGTAAATCTAGGTATTGCTGAGGAGGTTCTTTACATAACTATAGAAGGCCTTATGATTGTCTTTACTATCTGCTGCAATTCTGTTTTCATAGCTAGCTTTAGAGGATTTGATGAGGGATCTCAACCTTTTGTTGAGGCTGATAAGGGAGTTTTTCCAGTCTTGGGACTTCACCTTATTCCACATCAGTTTCCTCCTTCTATTGTAGAGTTTGTCTAGGGCAGGGGACCACCAGATTGGCTTACTTTTTTTTGAGGAGAGTGTCTTGGTTCTATTGGGTATGGAAAGATCCATGCATTGTGTAAGTGTTCGTACAGTGCATTGGTGTATGATTCAGTGGTCATGCAACTATTCTCCATTTGCATGGGTGCTGTGAAGTTAGCCACCTCTGTTTTTAGGAGCCCAAAGTTAGCTTTGGAGAAGTTTTTCATGGTGGTTAATTTTGTGGGGGTGGGGGGATGGGAGGGATGTGGATTTCCAAGGTGATTGCTTTGTGGTCGGATCTAACCAGGGAGGATATGACTACTGGTGTAGAGCAATGGTTGTCCATGTTAGTAATGACCAGGTCAAGGATGTTGCTACCTCTAGTGGGGGTAAGAATGAGCTGGTCCAGGGCATTGGAATTAATGAATTCCAGAAAGCGTTGGGCAAGTGTATTGGTACATGAGTAGTTTTTCCAGTTAATGGAGGGGTAGTTGAAGTCACCCAGTATGAGAGTGTTAGGTTGGACCCTAACATTCTCCAGGGTGTTTAGGAACGTGGAGTGTGAGTCTTGGGACATGGTTGGGGACCTATAGCAGGCTACGACCTGAATTGCTGTCTTACCCAATGTTAGCTGCACTAAAGGTATCTCAGATGCGTTATGTTGGGCTACCTGTCTGGAAGTGTGCATCCTTTATGAATATGGAAACACCACCACCTTTGGAGCTTTGGTCCAAGTTCTAGCCTAGTAGTGCAGGGGTGCTTTTTGCTGCCTTGAACCAGGTCTCTGTTACAGCACAAATGTTGATGTTCTCCATTTTAAGTAGTGCTTCGAGCAAGTGCATTTTGAGATTTAGACTTCTAGCGCTGAGCAGCATGACCCTCAGATTGAATTTCTTTGTAGCTGTTATGGTGGTAATTTGGTCTTTGGTTACCGCCTCAAAAAGGCATTATAGGGATGGCAAGAGCCTTAGCCAGTATCTGGAAGCCCAGGGATGGCAGATGCAGGCCATCCCTGGGAAATCATCGAGGTCTGTCAATTATGTAATCCCAGCAGACAGACACTGTATCCCCTTAGAACGACACCAGAAACTTAGCCAGTTGAAATCAATAATTTTCTGCTTGTACTGTGGTATCATTCTGGGTGATGGTAGGATGCTGCTCAGGGCTAGGGTCATACCCACCTGGGCAACATAATCCGAGAGCTCCTCCATGTCTCTTTTTATGTAGTCCAGGGAGGTATGTCTTAGATCATTCACACCCACATGTACAATAACAGAGTCATATTTGTACCTGTTGTTAAGGGACCTGAGTGCATGCATTATGTGGCGGATCCTGGCACCTGACAGATAGCTGACTGTTACTTTTTCCTTATTCAACCTAGTGAGTAGGACATCAGTGTACCTCACTATTGAGTCACCTATAACTAGTGTATTGGGCATGCTGTTTTGCCTCAGGGGTTTGGTTGAGTGGCACACTGTTTAGGAGAGTTATGTGTCTCATGATTAGTGTTGTGTTGTGGTCGAGTGCGTTACTGCCTTGGAGGTTTCTGCTGTTTGGGTAGATTTTTATTGAAAGCCTCAGTGAAGGTGGGTGTGTGGTTTGTACGTTTATGTGAAGACAGTGCTGGTGTGTGTTCTGGAGGGCTATGTGTTCCATGTGGTGTGGTGCAAGTGTTGACCTTCTTCTCTTGACCAGCAATTCCGGTCTTGGCTGGAGAGTGCGTGGCTTCCGATTTGGATATATAAGTGGATCTCTCGCAAGTCTGAGAGTTGGGAGGTAAGAGGAGAGGGTTGTCAGTGTACATGAGGCAGTTGCTACATTGCCTCAGGATGCCCAAGTTCACCAGGTTAATATGAGAAAGCACAGGGAATTGACCTTTAGACATGCCTGGAGGGGTGGGCATTAATAATAAGTACTGAAGCTGTTTCCTTGTAGAACGTTTAGTGTTGGTAGCACATTTGTGTGCTACAATAATTGCTACAAGAAGTCTGGTAAAGTGCTAAACTAATAAGCTAGTAAAAGTGCAGGAGAGGAGAGAACAGACAAATCTTGTGATGCTGTTAGTTGAAAGACTGCTTGATAAACTTACTACTGTAAAGTAATAGACTTAAATAAGGTGGGCCAGTTTTACAGGACTCTTACCCAGGTCCTGAAACTGATTCTCCTGTTGAGTTTGTTACTCTTCTGGACTGTCACTTTAGGAGGCACAGCGGGTCCACTTCTTCAAATCCCTGTGCTATGGCTTTGGTGTAATAATCCCAGTAGAGAATAATCTGTTACACTGCTGATGGTACCTGTGATACACTTTCGGAAGAGCAGCCTCATATTACTTAGAGACAGTAGTCACGAATCAATCAGTAACGTAATCTAATTAGCACTTGCTGGACAATGCTTCTTGGATATTGCTGGTAGTTTTAACAAACGTATTGCAATAGCCTATTCTGATGCAACTCTATGAAAACTCATTTGTCAGTTTCAATGTTTACATCTACTTAGTTTTTCACAGCAGTTTCTTCCTCATTGTTCTGCATTCTTCTCTGTGTTAATTAGGTCAATCTGCAATACATTTCAGGCTATTCTGTTCTTATTTTCCACCCAAAGTTATGGTCTTTGGAAAACGTTTCAGATTAAATGTAGCATATACTGCTCTCTGGAACTTCCAGACCATCGGACAGGAAATTATTAGGTAAATAACAGAAAAATAATAAAATCTCACTTTGAGAACATACTGACAAGGACATTAAACAGGCATACCAAAAGTTAGGAGCACTGTTTCAAACCAAACATCACTTAATGCCATAAATCAGAATTTTAAATGCTCAGGTGATGTTAATACCTGAATTTACATATGGTTCTTTCATTCTTGCAAATTTGCAGAGGCAAATGATTATGCACTGTCTAAACTTTCTAAAGTATACAGTAAGACTGCAATATTTACTGTTGATATGTACCCGTTTAGATAACAATGCATGGTCCTAAATAAATTAGAATGCTTAAACCAAACAATAATTTACTCATGCACAAATTCACATAAAATTATACCCTGACCCAGAGTACCTATCTGTTAATTCCTATCAACTAAAAAGGCTACTGAGGTCTTCAAACACAAACATAATAACAAATACCCAAAGCAAATGGTAGACTAGATATTAGGATGCTAAAGCCATTCAGCATCAAGATGCTGGAATCCACTGTAAGTGTAGGCCTGTAATATGTCAAACTTACTCAACTTCAGTCTCTTAACAACATGTTGCTGGTTAATAAGAAATGTACACTATGCAATACTGGATAACCTATCTCTGAATTATTTAACAAAACACCACACAACCTCTGACTTATAAAACCACTTACCCTTTTTCATTGCTTATACTATTAATATCACTCTGCTATCTAATTTGGGAATCCTTCCCTTGAGTTATACAAAACACTTTTTGATGAATTCATAGATGAGCACAATTGCAAATGCTATATTTAGTGTATTAATTGCACTGCATAATTCATTCTGAGCTGAATTATTTTTTTTATTGTTAGTGAAATTATATGATCACAGCTTTGTTTAACTGTATATCTATTGTAATGTCATTTGTATATGGGAACTTTTTCCATTAGCATTTTGAAATACATGATCACAGTATTCTGTATTGGTCTGTGCCTATTAAAACATAATCTGTGTGTTGTATAAGGGCACCTCTTTAAATGGGCCTAGTTCAGTAAAGCCAACCTAGCAAAAAAGCATTAAGGTGTGTGTGTGTGTGTGTGTGTGTGTGCGTGC